>NC_054551.1:15181257-15241099 GCF_017654505.1 Polyodon spathula | reverse complement strand
CCAGGACTTCTTGACAGGTTGATGATAGTGCCTCCTTTACTCCTTGCCATTTCTCATCGATGGTCTCTTCCTCTACGAGCTCTTGTAGGACCTGAAACTTGTTGAAGAGTAAGATGGTGAACTCTTCTAGCTTGGTTGGGTCTTTCAGGAGCATGGTGTTGTAACGCTGACGTTGGTTGGTTCCTCCTATCCAATTCCTCTTCAACTTAAGCTGCATCCGGGCAACAAGGAGATGATGGTCTGAAGCAATGTCTGCTCCTTGTTTGACACGTACATCCTGAAGAGATCTCCTGAACTTCTTCCTGATGCACACATGGTCAATCTGGTTCTCTGTCGACAGGTCTGGTGATACCCACGTCGCCTTGTGTATCCTTCTGTGATGGAAGAAGCTTCCTCCAATGACCAGGTTGCCTGTGACGCATACGTCAGCAAATTGCTCCCCGTTGTCATTCATCTCACCCAGCCCCTGCTGCCCCATGACCTCCTCATAGCCCCTGTTGTCACTGCTGATCTTGGTGTTGAAGTCGCCCATGACGATGATGACGTTCCGTCCTGGACGGTCCTGTACAATGGTAAGCAGTCTGTTGTAAAAGTCCTCCTCGTCCTCCTCTTCACTGTCATTCGTTGGTGCGTAACACTGGATGACGTCCACGTTGATCCTCCTCTTTTTGGTACGGAAGGAGGCTGTGACAATCCGTGGGCCATGTGCCTCCCACCCAATGAGCGCTCCCTGGGCTGTCTTAGATAACATCAAGGCGACTCCCTGGGTGTGCGACGCGTCTTCTTCCTTATGCCCCGAGAACAGCAGCAACTTCCCTGTGGCAAGCCTCCTCTGACCGGAACCAGTCCATCTTGACTCGCTCAGTCCAAGGATGGCAAGGTTGTAATTCCTCATCTTGGCAGCCACTTGTGCAGTCTTTCCTGTTTCGTACATGGTGCGCACGTTCCATGTTCCGATGGTGATGGTGGTCCTGGTGGAGATGACGGTCATCGGCCTGGCAGCTTCCAGAGACTGGCTTTCACTACCCGGCATCATAAAACCTCCAGCTGGAGATCCATCATCTCCCAGTACCGAAATGTTTGTTGATGTATCTGTTGGCGTTTCTGTAGCAATGGGTTTTTCTATGGGGAGGGGTCGCTAGCCCCTTGCCCAACCCTCCTCCTTTCTCATCACAGGCTTGGGACCGGCAATGGCGATACTTTACCCACTCTTCAGCCAGAGCTGGGAAGAGGAGCAAGTTCCTTCAGAGTGGAAAGAGGGCTACCTCATCAAGCTCCTGAAAAAAGGTGACCTCAGCTCTTGCTACAACTCCAGAGGATAACGCTGCTGTCCATCCCAGGAAAGGTGTTCAACCGAGTCCTATTGAACAGGATGAAGGACGCTATCGACCCCCAGCTCTGAGATCAGCAAGCTGGCTTTCGCAAGGATAGATCCTTCACTGACCAAATAGCGACGCTGTGCATCATCTTGGAACAGTCACTGGAGTGGAACTCGCCCCTCTATGTCAACTTTACTGCCTATGAAAAGGCATTTGACAGCGTAGACAGACAGACCCTCTGGAAGCTGCTGTGACACTATGGTGCGCCAGAGAAGATCATGAACATCATCCAAAACTCCTACGAGGGGATGACCTGCAGGGTGGTCCATGGCCGACAACTCACCGACGCCTTCCAAGTAAGGACAGGAGTGAGACAAGGATGTTTGCTGTCACCTTTCCTGTTCCTGCTCACGATAGACTGGGTTATGAAATCATCATCAACCCAAAAGCAGAATGGCATCCAATGGACTCTCTGGACACAGTTGGACGACATTGATTTCGCCGACGATCTGGCCGTTCTCTCCCACACCCAGCAACAGATGCAAGAAAAGACCATCACTGTTGAGGAAACCTCAGCTTGTTTGGGCCTCAGCATCCACAGGGGAAAGAGCAAGATCCTCAAGGTCAACACAGCAAATACCACACCCATCAGGCTGGAAGGTGCAGCACTAGAAGAGATGGAGAGCTTCACCTACCTTGGCAGCATCATTGACAAACAAGGTGGGACAGATGCTGATGTTAGAACCCGAATTGGCAAGGCAAGGGCGGCTTTCCAACAACAGAAGAATGTCTGGAGATCCACAGACCTGACAGTCAACATCAAGACCAGGATCTTTAACACCATCGTGAAGCCTATCTTACTTTATGGAGCCAAGACCTGGAGAACCACTGTCACCACCATAAAGAGAATCCAGACTTTCATCAGCACCTGCCTCAGAAGGATTCTGTGAATTCACTGGCCAGACAGAATTAGTAACGAACAACTGTGGCAGCGGACAAGACAGCAGCCTGCAGAAGAAGAGATCCTCCAAAGACACTGGAGATGGATCTGCCACATGCTCCGCAAGCCTGCATCCAGCACCACAAGGGAAGCCCTCACCTGGAACCCGCAGAGGAAAAGGAAGAGAGGTCGCCCAAGGAATACATGGCGTCGTGACCTGGAGGCAGACATGAAGAGGAGAGGCCACACCTGGGGACAGCTGGAGCGACTGGCTCAGGACCGGGATGGCTGGAGAATGTTTGTTGGTGGCCTATGGGCCCCGTTCAAGGCAACAGGCCTGACACTACACTAGTGGGAGCAGGTCTCCGGACCTCCCCCCACGATCTCCGGCAGCAAAACTGCTGCAGTGGGAGCAGGTCTCCTGACCTCCTCCACGATTTCCGGCAGCGAAACTACTGCTGGGGTTGGTGGTCTCCAGACCTCCTCCCCTTCCTCATGGCCGGCAGCTCCCTTTGGTGGGGTTCCGGCCACAGTACTTCCTGCTGCGATGCAGAGCAACAGGCAGCCCCAGGCGATGCGGAGCAGCTGGCAACCCCAGGCGATGCGGAGGCGTTGGCAACCGCCACGCTATGCGGAGCGGCGGGCAACCCCAGGCGATGCGGAGCGGCGGGCAACCCCAGGCGATGCGGAGCGGCGGGCAACCCCAGGCGATGCGGAGCGACAGGCAACCCCAGGTGATGCGGAGCGACGGGCAACCCCAGGCTAAGCGTGGCAGGCATCCTTGGGTGAAGCGAGGCAGGCATCCTTGGGAGAAGGATTGGACGCTTGAAGGCGCTGTTATCCACGCAGGACACCACGTGTCACAAAGACGGCCGAAGTGGGTGGCGTCAGAACCAGGAAATGATGAACACAACAGACAGGACAGATGAATTGAAATGATGGGGATGATTGCTTGCGCCGGTTTATTGTAAATAAAAGGTATAACAAACACAAAAACACAGGACACGGCACTTCACGTCAAAATAAAGAGACAAACAAAAACAGACTAACACTTAACAAAATGGTGAGCAGATCGACCGACTAACAAACACGATGAGTTTAAACAAACAAGTATCATGCTGGTCCCACCAGCACGTAATAGCAATTGATTCTAAACTCTATTTGGTTTCTTCTCTTCTCTCTCCCGTTCTCCACTCACTGAACAACCAACCGCGAGTGGGTGAAAACATGTTGCTTTTATGCAGCTGTACCAAGACTCGATTGCTAATCAATCATTTAATTGGAGTCTCGGTACAACTGCACGTGAATTAATAAAGTGCAATTCCCTGTGCTCACATATTAATTTTTACTTGCACGTGAAGTGCTGTGCAATCCTCATGCCTAAATACAAATATACATTTTAAACACTTGTGTTACACAGACCAGTTTATATCCCGTGTACCAGTGACTATACACCAACATTTAACACACCACACGCAACATATAACAGATAATATACACAGGGGTGGGCACTTTGTCACAATGACAAAAAGCTAAAGTTTTCAGGGATGAAATAATACAGTATGTGGTAAAAGAGCATCAACTGTCTCTTGTCTTTTTCACTAGAATATCAATATGATGGTCAAAAATATATGCATATATATACAGTACACAGGATTTTATACAGCACTGTATATTCCTACAATACATAGTGCATTGAGAAAGCACCATGTTTGGAATCAGAATAAAGGAAATTATTATGTAATCATGTGCAGTCATCGTTTTGTTAAGTAGAATTATGTATAGTATTACAATATGTTACATTATGTGTGTAATGGTAAAAGTAAAGCGAAAATTGTATTTAAAACTGTCCAAAATGTTTACTTGGGGGCTAAGAATGAAAAAGTGTCCGAATAAAACCCTAATAGCTGGTTTCACAGACTAATCTTGGACTACTCAATGTTTATTTAGGTAATTCTAGACGTGGGCTAATCCAGATCTGTGAAACAGCTCTTAAATGTTCAAATTGCGAAATGCTTACTTGTTTTAAATCTGTGACTGACCGAAATGTAGCATAAACAGAAAACTTACCGGCAGAAGCTGACTTCAGGAGAAGCAGTAGCAGCAGTACAGGCAGGGTCTGATATTGAGTTACCAGTAGAGAAACAGCCATTTCCACTGCTCACCTCGAAAATTTATCAAGAAATCGAATCCAGATACTTGCAGGAAAACTACTACCTTCAATGGTATTGTTTGTGAACATTGGATTTCTTTTGGTGGAGAATAATGCAACAGAAACGTGTCTCAGCCAATAGGGATTATAGAGTCAATAGTCAGTGTAAGCAGAATTCTGAAAACAGGGAAGCACAGTACTTTCCCAAAAAAATACACAACAGATAAGCCACCATGTTTTAATATCACATGACTGCACTTTGGACTACACTTATGGCGTGATTATCTAAAGAAGCAATATAAAAATGAGGATATTAAATATTAAAGCTGCAGAAATGAAGGTGTGGCCTGTGTGACTGGCTTGCAATGCAGCTTATACTTTTAAATTAAAGATGATTTCACAAGAATAATATTTAAGCATTTGAGCCCGAAGAAGTTGGCTTAATTGTGTGGTAATGACTGCCTCGTGCAGTTACATGCCCAAGCCCAACGCGAGAGCATTAACGTAACTCAAAATGCATTAAGAAGCTCAAACGCTATTAGTCTATGGAGGCCTATAGTATTTTTTGTGATTTTATCAAGGATTTATCAGATTGAAAACAGTTTGAAAGGGCACTAGTAACTACCACAAGGAGTAGATGCATTTTTACTGAGCTGTTATCAGGTTCAACCTTAATGTGTAGGTTGTGGAGTTGAGGGAAGGCCAGTTGATATGTCATGTCTCATCCTCAGACATTCCTATCCTTGGAAGCTCTCAAAGAAGTGAATTATTATTTTTATGACAATATCAATGAATCCACTTCTGTAATCTTGTTATTTTGTTTGTATTTATTTATTAGCAGATACTCCTATTCAGGGGGACTAGAGTGGTTACAAAATATAAAAATATGATGGGTAGTTTAAGAACAGGTACAAAATATAGTAAATACAGATACAATTAAGAGCAAATACAAATAGTGTGAATATTGAGAAGTGCAAACCATTAAATGCAAATACAAATTAATGTTATTATTGCAGCTAATTTAATGATGCATTGCAAGAGGATTCATTATGATTACTCGTTGGATTATTTATTTGTAAAAGAAAAAAATATTTAGGATACTGTGGCAAAGTGGTTGGTAAGGGGAACAGGTGTAGCTGTGATGCGGTGCAGGAGTGATGAACAGACAACAGTGATTGAGTGAACAAGGTGTTTTAATTCGTAATCCAGGTCTGTTGACCGATAAATAATAACTCCCCGGCTATACACACCAATGTGTATAGCGCGGAGATAACAAAAACTGGGCACAGTCCCGAACAAAACACAAGACGCGGCCACCAGTCCTTGGTGCGTGCAGACATGCAGGTGCTTGGTGTAGGCAAAGGTTTGTGCTCTGTGCAGTGGTGCTCCGGATAGTGCTTTCCTTTCGACAGCTCCGGAGGTGTGTGTTAACTGTCTAATAGTGTGACAAAAAGACAGACAATGACTCACAGACAAAAAGAAACACACAACATGTAAATCCTTTACACTGAGAGCTCCTCTCTCAATCCTTCTCTCTCCCACTGTTTAACCCAAACGAAGGAAAAGATCAGCGTTACCCTGGCCCCTATATGTAATCCTGCATGATATCTAGGTAAACGTTTGCAGCGTTTTTCAGTATAAAAAGGAAACACATCACCAATCCGTTCCTTTTTTCCTTTTTCTGCCACATTTACGTGTGTGGCTGAGACTGCCATTATTTGCATTAATTCTTTGAATTTTGGCCAGTCTCGGCCCAGAATAACTGGGTGCGGCAACCTTTCCACCACCCCGACTACAAGGTGACGTTTTATCGGTCCTACCGATTCCACTGCCCATTTCACTGCCAGGCATTCTTTCTCCACTACCGAATACCTCTGTTCTCTGGGCAGTAACTTCCGACTGATGTATAGTATCGGGTGTTCTATACCATCTCTCTCCTGGGACAGAACCGCCCCCAGACCAGTCTGCGATGCATCTGTCTGCAGGACGAACTCTCGGCTGAAATCCGGGCTTATTAATGCTGGGGCCTGACTCAAATTAATTTTAATAGATTCAAAGGCTGTCTGACACTCTGCACTCCACTTAATTTTATTTGGAGCGTTCTTTTTAGTGAGATCAGTGAGAGGGGCGGCTATAGTGGAAAAGTGTGGAATAAAGCGGCGGTAATAACCAGCCAACCCTAACAGTGATCTCACCTGGGTTTTCGTGGTAGGTACCGGTGAATCCAACAAAGCCTGGACTTTTGAAACCAACGGTTTCACTCTACCCTTACCCATTATGAAACCTAAATATTTAGTTTCTTCTTTTCCAATAGCGCACTTTGCCATGTTCGCTGTGAGCCCCGCCCTCCTCAGAGACTGTAAGACGGCTTCTAATCTAGTCAAATGTTCTCTCCAGGAAGAACTATAAATGACTACATCATCGATATACGCAGCTGCATACTCTCGATGAGGTTGTAAAACCCTGTCCATTAGTCTCTGAAAAGTAGCAGGCGCTCCATGAAGTCCGAACGGCATAGTACAAAATTGAAAAAGACCCTCTGGGGTTGAAAATGCCGTTTTCTCACGAGAGGCTTTCGTTAATGGAATTTGCCAATATCCTTTCGTCAGATCCAGAGTTGAAATAAACCGAGCTTGCCCCAGTTTGTCTAAGAGTTCATCTACTCGAGGCATGGGATATGCATCAAACTTGGAGATAGCATTCACCCTCCTAAAATCGATACATAATCGTAGTGACCCATCTGGCTTGTCTATTGGTACTATTGGGCTACACCACTCACTTCGGGAAGGTTCAATTACCCCAAGTTTCAACATACACTCCACCTCCCTTCGAACAGAATCTCTCCGACTCTCTGGAATGCGATACGGTCTCTGTCTAACTCTTAGACCTGGCGGAGTGATAATAGCATGTTCGATCAAATGCGTTCTTCCAGGCACGTTAGAAAACACATCACTGAACATATTAATTAGATTGCTTACCTCTTCACGCTGATCAGGAGTTAATTGTTCCCCCATCGGGACCTCAATTGCTGACTCTGACTCAATTGAGGGTCCAAAATCCTCTCCCTCCTGTACAGGAGATATAAAATGGACTTCCCGTTCTTTCCACGGTTTCAGGAGATTAACATGATAAATTTGACTTTCTTTCCGACGCCCAGGCTGTCGGATCTCATAATTGACTTTACCAATTGCTCGAATAACCTGAAAGGGACCCTGCCATTTAGCAAACAACTTAGATTCCGATGAGGGCAACAATAACAACACTTTATCTCCAGGTCGAAAGTTCCGAATTCTTGCATTTTTATTGTAGCTTTGTTGCTGCTTCTGCTGTGCCGCTTTGAGATTGTCATGTGCCAATCGACCGACTAATTCTAAGCGATCGCGTAACTGCAACACGTATTTTACTACATTTTTAGACTCCTTTGACTGTTCTTCCCAGCCTTCTCTTATGAGATCCAAGATACCCCGCGGCTGCCGACCGTACAAGAGCTCAAACGGGGAAAACCCCGTTGAGGATTGTGGTACCTCGCGAACTGCAAAGAGCAAGTAGGGAAGCAGTTTAGCCCAATTGCGTTTTTCTTGATCTACAAAGCGGCGCAACATATTTTTCAAAGTCTGATTAAATCGTTCAACAAGCCCATCCGTTTGAGGATGAAAAACTGAGGTTCTAATTGAACGGATTTTCAATAATTTATATAGTTGCTGAATACAGTCTGACATAAAATTAGTGCCCTGATCAGTGAGAATTTCTTTCGGGATTCCCACCCTAGAGAATATTTTTACCAATTCATTCGCTACAGCTACTGCATTCATAGAGCGTAAGGGAACAGCTTCTGGATATCTCGTTGCGTAGTCCACTACTACTAAAATATACCGATATCCTGACTCTGTTCCCTCCAGAGGGCCTACTAAATCTACACCAATCCTTTCAAACGGTACCCCAATAATTGGAAGTGGAACCAGAGGTGCGGGGCGAACTGACTTAGGGGCAGCTAATTGACATTCAGGACACTCCGATACATACTTCCGCACCAGACCATAAACCCCAGGCCAAAAAAACCGGGCCAGAATTCGTTCCTGAGTCTTTTCAGTTCCCAAATGACCTGAAAATGGAATGTCATGCGCCAATCTCATGACTTCTGACTGAAAAGGCCTAGGAACCAATAACTGTTTTACGAGCTGTCCCGTCCCGGGAGCCCGGGTTATTCTATATAATAAGTGCCCAGATACAGAAAAATGCGGAAATACCACCGGTTGTCCTTCCTGCATATCCTTCCCCTCGATATATCTAACCTGTTTCCAAGCATACTGTAACGTGGGATCATTTTGTTGTTCATATCCCAAGTCAATATCTCGGTCCCAATGGTTAGGTACACAGAGAGGAGTGTCTTTTATTACATGACCTTCCACCTCAGTAACCTCGCAGCCCCGGTTACACTGAATACCTACTCCCTTTCCTTGCCGTTTAAGCGATTGGTTTACTTTTGTGTCAGACCCCTCCCCTTGTCGTCTCAGAGTTCCCTCATATTTTTCCACCCGACGCTCTCTTTTTGTTTTTCTTGGGCGGATTTTAGGGTTAAACAGGTCGGATTGCAACGGAAAAATCTCGCCAATTGTTTTCTCCTGTTGCTTTAATTGTCCCCTGGTAGAAACTAAGACCATTTCCCGACCTAAAATACGATCAAAAAACGGCCAGTCTCTTCCCAGGAGAACAGGGTATGGTAAACATTGCGCTACAGCCACTTTAACGCAAGCTGAATAATCACCTACAATAAGTCTAACTTTAGTGGTGGGATAAACCCGAGTTTCTCCATGAATACAGGAGATAGCCACTTTACCCTGTGGCTCCCAGGCTACCCCATCCAAGAGAGCTTGCCGAATCAATGTTTGTGCACACCCAGAGTCCGCAAATGCGTAAGTACTCTTTCCCCCGACCTGTACTCTTAACTGATAAGGGCCCTCCCGACATTCCCCAGTGTTCCTACCTGTTACTGCTGACCAGGATCTTGTCGCCAGGTCCACCTTTATTACTGGACAATTCCTGGCAATGTGTCCAGGCTCATTACATTGGTAGCACACTTGGTTAGGAGGCATCAACGGAGTTAATCTGTCCTGCGAGTCCGCGACCGGCAGGTTAGGGGGATTCTCTCTCGCCCAGGATGGGGCTAACCTCGACCTCCATGGTCTGAAGGTCTGGTTACCCCCTCTGGGCTTCATTGGTTGGTTGGTCCGAGTTAGTTTAGGGGCAGGAGTGGGGTCTGACCCGGCGCCTTCGTTTGCGTCTTCGTAGGCCTCCGCCAGGAGGATGGCATCCTCGAGAGTGGTAGGTCGATTCCTCTTAATCCACTCTCGATTCCCTGGCGGTAGTATAGACGCAAACTGTTCTATAACTATTTTCTGCACCAGTTCTTGGGGTGTATGTTCTTCTGGCCGCAGCCACCGGGTGCACTGATCTAAAAGATATTGTCCCGCAACCCGGGGCCGCATCCCCTTGGACAGCTGGTATTCCCGAAAACGGCGCCGGTATGTTTCCTCCGTGATCCCGAGGCGTGAGAGAATGGCTTCTTTAACTTTAACATAGTCCCCTGCATTCGTGGCCGTCAGGGCTCGATACGCTGCCTGAGCTTCCCCTGTCAGGCAGGGTGCCAATTTCATGGCCCAGTGTTCCCTAGGCCACTCTGCAGCCTCTGCCACTCTCTCAAAAGTAATCAAGAAAGCCTCGGGATCATCTTCCGAGGTCATCTTCTGAAGATTAGGCTGAGCTGCAAACATCCGGGCAACCGCTCTCTCTGATGTTGATATTGATAGTTTTTCCACCAGCTGTCCAAAGAACTGGGCGAGCTGTTCCTGGTGCCGTGTCTCTCTCTCCTCTCGCTTCTCCTCCTGCTCCCTAAACATTGTCAAAACTGTAGCTGGATCCATTTTCACTTCTGAAACCACGTGTGAGGCGCGAGTGTATTAAATGGAATGTCCAGACAGTAATTTATGTGTACAGAAATAAAATAATTTATTTTTATTCTCTATACACAACAAAATGATTAAATAACAAAAGAAAACAAAATGGTGTGAGGGAAGGAGTGCAGGGGTGAAATCCAAAACAAACTGTGATGACTCGTCTTTAATTGTCTTCGTGGCGACCCATACATAAACAAAAAAAAGACAAAAGAAATGTTAGTGTTTTTTGTTTTAAAAATCCCGCTGCACCAAACGAGTCTCTCCCTCCACCCGTTACTCCTCCTATTTTACTTTCGGACCAACCCCGAACACAGTAGTACGTTCCCTTTAGTATGTAATGTCCCGCCTCTGTAGTCAGTGGAACACCAATCCCCAGCTGACAAGTGTCCTTATCCTTCACTTGACTCCAGTGGCTGGAATTTACATACTCGTACTTCCGCCCCTCACCAAGGTGCCGCCCCTCAAAAGATGACTTTTGCCATGGTCACGAGATCTTGGTAAGGGAAGTCCTGAGTTGGTTTGATGCCATCTACTGTCGGGAGGCTGAATCACAGACCGAAAACCCTTTGACTCATCACAAGCCCGAATCACCTCATATGGCCCCTGCCATTTAGCACACAGTTTTGATTCTGATGAGGGAAGTAGCAGCATTACCTTGTCCCCTGGTCAAAAGGTTCGAATCCGTGCATTTTTGTTGTAATGCTGCTGTTGTCGGTGCTGAGCCGATCTGAGGTTGTCTTGGGCCAAATGACCAACCAAATCCAGGCGATCTCTGAGTAGGAGCACATACTTTACTACATTTTTAGACAAGACTTTGTGCTCCTCCCACCCCTCCCTCAGCAGGTCGAGAATGCCGCGAGGCTGCTGGCCGTACAGGAGCTCAAAGGGGGAGAACCCCGTTGAACTCTGCGGCACTTCTCTCACCGCAAAAAGGAGGTAGGAAAGAAGCGATGCCCAATGTTTCTGCTCCTGTGTTACAAATCATCTCAGCATCGACTTTAAGGTCTGATTAAAACGTTCAACCAAACCATCTGATTGTGGATGATATATGAACGTCCTGATGGGACGTATTTTTAATATTTTGTACACCTGCTGTAACGTATTGGACCAAAAATTGGTTCCGTGATTAGTCAAAATCTCCTTGGGGATCCCTACTCTAACCATAATCTGCGCTAACTCGGTGGCTATTGCAGCTGCACTAGTGGACCTCAATGGAACTGCCTCTGGGTATCGCGTTGCATAATCCACCACTACTAATATATGGGTATACCCAGCGTCAGAAGGTAGCAAAGGGCCCATTATGTCCATTGCAATGCGCTCGAACAGAGTGGAAATAATCAGCAATGGGATCAAAGGGGCGGGACGCACTCGACTCGGCGCTACTCGCTGGCAGTCTGGGCATGTGGCTACATATCTCGACACATCAGTATGAAGACCGAGCCAATAGAATCAAGCCAATATTCGTTCCCTTGTCTTCTCGGCTCCGAGGTGCCCCACAAAAGGGTTATCATGCGCCAGCCTCATGACCTCGGTCCGACAAGACGGGGGAACCGATAATTGTGTTACAGGCTGTCCTGTGCCCGCGGCTAGGTTTACCCTATATAGTAATTGCCCCTTTATACTGAAATGTGGATATACTAGCGGCCCAGCGCCATCAACATCCTTACCTTCAATGGACTGGACCTGCCCCCAAGCGTGCACCAGTGATGGGTCATTCTTTTGGCCCCACACTAGGTCCGCGCTTGAGTACCATGGGTCCGGTACATTGAGAGGGGCTGGAATAACCTCTGCCCTAGTCGGTCCAGTAACCTCGCCCTCTTGGTCGCACTGCGTTCCCACTCCCTTTGACTGGCGTTTGTTACCATTACAGCACTCTCCCACCAGACCCCAGCCTTGTCTCAAAGATGCTCCCTCCCATTTCGCGGTCCGTCTCTCCTTATTCGTTTTTCTAGGACGGAACAGAGGGGAAAACATTTCAGTATAAAAAGGAAACACATCACCAACCCGTTCCTTTTTTCCTTTTTCTGCCACAT
Source organism: Polyodon spathula (assembly GCF_017654505.1). NCBI lineage: Eukaryota > Metazoa > Chordata > Actinopteri > Acipenseriformes > Polyodontidae > Polyodon > Polyodon spathula. The sequence continues at coordinate 15,228,701 of NC_054551.1, read as the reverse complement.
TTACGTGTGTGGCTGAGACTGCCATTATTTGCATTAATTCTTTGAATTTTGGCCAGTCTCGGCCCAGAATAACTGGGTGCGGCAACCTTTCCACCACCCCGACTACAAGGTGACGTTTTATCGGTCCTACCGATAAATATACTTTTAAGGTGGGGTATGCCGCCGTGTCTCCATGGATACAGAAGTTGGCCACCTGACCCTGCGGCTGCTACGACACACCGCCCAATAGAGCTGTCCTAATCAAGGTTTGCTCACACCCTGTGTCCACTAACACGTGGGTTTTAACATTCCCTAAGACCACGTCAATCAGACAGGGCCCCTCCCAACCATTTTCCCCCTGCTTACCCGTTCCAGGTGTCCAGTTGCACGCAGCCACGTCACACTCCATGGCAGCGGGGCATGATCTGGCCCTATGTCCTGGCTGGTTACATCTAAAACAGAGTTGGGGGACAGAGGGGGCATAGGTTAGATATCTGTCCCACTGCTGGTAGGGCAACGGGGCAGGGGCAACACTTCTACCCCAGCTGGGGGCCATCCTCGGTCTCCATGGGGGCCCAACGGGGTCGGCGGTCTGGGAGGTCTGGGCGCCAGGAACCAGGCTGATGGTGGTGGTGTTGGAGGAGAGGGAGAGAGAGGTTGGTTCCTGAGCAGGGCAGGGAATGACAGGATCCCGACCAGGGCCGACGTCAGCGAGTCCTCAAAATCTTCGGGGTGTCCCTCCAGGGTGTCAGGGTTGTGGTGCCGTACCCATGCCTGGGTTTCGGCGCCGACCACATGGCAGAATTGTTCCACCACAATGGCTTCCCCCATTTGTTGAGTGGTCTTCTTCTCTGGGGTCAGCCAATGGACCATGTGGTCGCACAACCGCTGTGCCACCACCCTGGGGCTTGTCTCCGGGGCTCTCCGGTACTCACGGAACCTCGTCCGGTGGGTCTCCGCGGTGATGTTCAGACGACAGAGGATAGCCTGCTTGACTAGGTCATAGTCAGTGGCGTATTGGTCGCTCAGGGCTTGGTAGGCTGCCTGCGCTTCCTCGACCAGGTAAGGTCCCAGCTGGCTTGCCCAGAACTCCCGCGGCCATCCCGCCGCGGTTGCCAGCCGCTCAAACGCCACCAAAAATGCCTCCGGATCATCCTCCATCGTCATTTCCCTTCGGGGCCGACATCGATGTTCCGGTAGGGGTCGCACCGGCGGCAACGGCCAGCCCTACCCATTCAATGAGCGCCGTATAGCGCTCCTCCCTCCGTCTCTCCTCTGCATCCCGTCTGATCTCCAGTGCCTGCAGCAACTCCGCCAGTGCGTCGCGGTCCATCCCGGATCTGACACCACGTGTGGCAAAGTGGTTGTTAAGGGGAACAGGTGTAGCGGTGATGCGGTGCAGGAGTGATGAACAGACAACAGCCTCATTTAATCCAGGTCTGGTGACCGATAAATAATAACTCCCCGGCTATACACACCAAAGTGTATAGTGCGGAGATAACAAAAACTGGGCACAGTCCCGAACAAAACACAAGATGCGGTCACCAGTCCTAGGTGAGTGCAGACGTGCAGGTGCTCGGTGTAGACACAGGTTTGTGCTCTGTGCAGTGGTGTTCCGGATAGTGCTTTCCTTTCAACAGCTCCGGAGGTGTGCGTTAACTGTCAATAGTGTGACAAAAAGACAGACAATGACTCACAGACAAAAAGAAACACACAACACGTAAATCCTTTACACTGAGAGCTCCTCTCTCAATCCTTCTCTCTCTCTCTCTGTTTAACCCAAACGAAGGAAAAGCCCTGGCCCCTATATGTAATCCTGCATGATATCTAGGTAAACGTTTGCAGCTGCCTTATTACTTGCAGCTGCCTCTCATTTACCTTTCAAATCCTGTCGTTCTTTAGCGCCCTCACAGGTCGGGAGGAAGATTCATCACCAGAACTCATATTTCTGTCACAGATACTTAGTCATAAAATTAAATATTAAAAATGGCATAGATTAGAAAGCATGTTAGATATAATAATATATTGCTAACATTAAAAATATATATATCTTCATACAATCAACAGGGTTTGCACTGCTAGGACAAGATTATATGGTTCATGTTTTTCAGTAACATTATGATTTCCAGTATGTTTTAAAAATTCTTGACAGAAAATGTTGTTGACCTTAAACTTTCATATATTACCTGTGTTATATATTACCTGATATATATATATCTTGCCTTTACAATGTGACAGAACATTAACATTTTACAATTAAACCAGGACAAAACTCATAGGGCACTATTCTCAAACGTTCGAGAGGGACATTTGAGGAGAAATTATGCGATGTTCAAATGTATTCTCCTATTTGCGATTCTCAAGAAGACAAATGTGTGTATTCAAGGCCGTTCTAACAAGGATTCTCCGGTTTCTGTGTGGCACCGACACATACATTTTAAAAATGATTTTGTTCTGAATGGTGCAATAAGCGCACCATGTGTTCCGCCTTAATTAGGCATCACGGAATCCTGGCCAGGTTCCAAATACGATATTCAGGTTCCAAATATTAAATGGGGGAATATTAATATTAATGGCTTTGACTGTTCTTTTATTTCTTTTTGAAAGATTGTTTAAGCGAGTATTAATAGTACCTTTGTTACACCATGTGGGGGAGCTCCTTACTTACCTTGTGAGTTCCTTCCGTCTCTTTCGCTCTCGTTTAGTTTCCCTACCCCGTGTATAGTCCTACCTCGGTTCATATGCCAGAGGAGGTCAGTCACGGAGGAGATGTTTTACTTCCGAGTTTTCGTTCAGCTGGAAGTTTGTTTTGTTTTGTTTAATCACCAAGCGCTTCAAGTTCATTTTGTTTTCATAAGGGTTACTTCTTTTTTCATCAACTTCTAAAGAGGATTTGCAAGCAAGCGGGTACCCAGGAGTTTGCTAGTGATATTGTTTATTTTCTTTATTTTTATTGCGAGACTGTTTCTGTTTTTGTTTTGTTTTGCTACTTGTTTTTGCAGTGGATGTGTTGCCGTTTTGTTTACTTTTATCGGGACTTATCTTTTCTATTTTTGTTTGCAGTATTAATTACTTTAACCAATAAATGTTTGAGGTCATCCTTTTTTTCTATAGTGTATTTTTTGGGATCTTAGCATCCTTGATGCACTGTCACTTCACCCTTCCCCCTTTATTGGTAAGTTGTTTATATTTAATACAGGGAGGTAATCTCTATGTAGTTATTAGCTGTGTGCTAAGGGTGATTCGTTACAGATTGGTGGCCTGTACGGAAATCTTATTCATTTATTTTGGTTTAATTGTTATTGTTTGAACATGGCAGACGGTGCAGATCAGTCTGTGCTGCATAGCCTTGATTTTGCAAATTTTACTGCTGGTCCTGGCATTACTCGCAGGCCGTTGCTCGCCGAGTTGACCAGGTTGGAAGATCTGTACATTAGTGAGCCTCCTGTTACTCCAACTGCTCAGGAGGAGGATCTATTTAATTCCAGTTGTAATTCGGAGATAGTGGAACAGCTTACTGCTCGAGTAGATAAATTGGAACAAGAATTGTCTTTAGCTCAGTAGAGCAGTATCAATCGAGAGGAATTATTGAGAAGTTGTATTGATAATACATTTGAAAGTATAGCAGGTTCTGTTACATCTTTGGCTCAGTTGGAGAGCTCAGTGGTCAAATGTTTTCTGGCAGGAGGAATTAAAAGCATTTTCTCTCTTTCTGCTATTTCTCGTTCTCAGCACTCAGGGCAGCAGGGGGGTGGCTGACTTAGTTAGAGTTGGGACCATGGGAGAGAGAGATACTGGTCCGCTCAGAAAGACTACTGGGGCAAAGTAACTACTAAGTGTGATAACAGAGGAAATAACTGATAAAAGCACAGTTAATCTAGCGGCAGTGTTAGCTGTCATTCACAAGGAGAGCACTCCTCGGTCAGAACCCATTGGTAATGTCTGTCTTTCATTGTTAGCCTTAAAGCTTCCGTTCGGGGGTGGGAGGATTGTCTGTCCCCTAGTATAGGGAAATCTTTTGTATTGGCCAATGGTCAGTCTCCTACTGCTCTGGGCAAGTTCCATCTGATCTACTATCTTCATGGAGAGTTCTGGTCTATAGACACATACGTTATGGACGATGCTCATTTAGCCCAGCCTCTAGTTTTAAAGCTTGATTTCTTACATAAAACCTCCACATTGCTCAATTTTGGGACACAGAAGTATGGGGTACAGAAACCTGAAGGTTATTAATTTTTTCCTTTTTCTCGTGAGAACGTGTGGGGTGCAGAATGGCACCCGATATCACATTACATGGCAGTTTCCACTCGGGAGGTGAAGAAAGCCCAGGAAGAGTTAGCTTTGAACGAGAAAAATAATTTAAAACTTAGTGTTGCTGTGGTTTCGGAGGGAAAGTGTCGTTCTCTGTCATGGACCTACCCACCGAGATGAGTAAGATCACTGAAGCTCAAGCTCAGGATTCTAATGTTCAAAACAAATTGACAATCAGCATCATGACCAAGAAGGGTTTGTTTTGGAGAAAGGGGTTTTGTACAAACGAGTGCCCCTAACATGGTGAGGGTTATCAGGTTGTTGTGCCTGAGTGATTAATCTCCAGTTTTTTACTATATTATCATGACAGTCCCCCAAGTGGCCATCTGGGTAGAATGAAAACCCTGTTGCATGTTTTAGATGTAGCCTGGTGGCCTATAATCAGGCGAGATGTCACAAAACATGTCAAGGAGTGTGTAGCTTGTCAAATGTGCAAACCGTCCAATCAGAAACCTGCAGGTTTATTACAGTCTACCTGTGTTAAAAAGCCAGCGCACATGCTAGGAATTTACTTAATGGGTCTATTTCCATACAGTAAAAAAGATAACATGTACTTGGTAGTGTTTGTTGATTACACTATGTAACACAATTTTTGTTCCTGGGTAGTAAGTGTTATTTCCTAATTGCTTATGCCTCAAAAGTATAGAAAATGGCTATTATTCCCCACAAATTTTGCTTTTGTGACCAGGACAGTGATATTTTGAAATTTACCTATTTCCAATGAGAAAACGGATGAATTTGAGTCTTTTCGTTCACATAAAGTCAGAAAAAAACAACATATGAATCCAAATTAACATGTATTTATACTAAAGTAATACAAAAATGACTACAAAAGATTTAGAAGTGAGTAGTTTTTCGAGATTTACGATTATACTGTAAATCACTTTCACGAATCAGCCCCCAAATCTCCCATCATGTTCTCGTTATACTTTCCTTGGTAGCGGCGTTCAAAGTCCAGTATATCCTGGTGGAAGCGCTCGCCTTGCTCCTCCGAGTATGCTCCCATGTTCTCCTTGAATTTATCAAGAAGAGCACCAAGGATATAGACTTTGAGTGACATTCTACAGCCCACTGTGCCGTAGTTCTTCACCAGAGTCTCCAGCTCCACATAGTTTTCGGCCTTGTGATTGCCCAGGAAGCCCCGAACCACTGCCACAAAGCTGTTCCAAGCCGCTTTCTCTTTACTAGTGAGCTTCTTGGGGAATTCATTGCACTCCAGGATCTTCTTTATCTGTGGTCTGACGAAGACACCGGCTTTGACCTTTGCCTCAGACAGCTTAGGGAAGAAGTCTTGAAGGTACTTGAAAGCTGCCGACTCCTTAACTAGTGCTCTGACAAATTGTTTCATAAGGCACAATTTGATGTGCAGTGGTGGCATCAGCACCTTCCAGGGGTCCACCAGTGGCTCCCACTTGACGTTGTTCCTCCCCACAGAGAACTCGGTCCGCTGTGGCCAGTCCCGCCTGTGGTAATGCGTCTTGGTGTCCCTGCTGTCCCAAAGGCAAAGATAGCAGGGAAACTTGGTAAAACCGCCTTGGAGACCCATCAGGAATGCCACCATTTTGAAGTCTCCTATGACCTCCCAGCCATACTCATCATACTTCAAAGCGTCCAGCAAGGTCTTGATACTGTTGTAATCCTCTTTGAGGTGCACCGAGTGAGACAGAGAAAGAGACGGGTACTTGTTACTATTATGGAGCAGTGCGGCTTTGAGGCTCCTGGATGAGCTGTCAATGAAGAGGCGCCACTCATTCTGGTTACAGGCGATTCCGATTGCCTCGAATAGACTGGTCACATTGTGGCAGAAGCAGAGCCCATCTTGACGGGTGAAGAAGCTGGAAAAAGGTTGGTGACACTTCCTCTGATCTGCGACTTGCACACTTTCATCCAACAAGATCCACTGCTCCAGCCTAGACGTCAAAAGCTCGGCATTGGACTTGGTGAGACCAAGATCTCTAATCAAGTCGTTGAGGTCTTTTTGGTTGGGGTAGTATGGGTTTCTCTCCTCAGCTCCACCTCTGAAATTGTCATCTGGATCTACAACGTCTTCCTCGCTCTCTGACTTGCTGCTCTCTTCTAAAGACGGCTGCTCTCTCTCCGGAGGAGTGGGTACGGGGAGCTCATGGCAGTGTGGCACTGGGGCGATGGATGAAGGAAGGTCCGGATACGTGATAGCAGGTGCATTCTTGCCAGTCTGACGTTTGGAAGGGTCCACCATGCAGTAGTAGCTGTTGCTTGAGTGGTCAGTGGGTTCCCGCCAAATTCTTGGGATAAGCTCTCTTGTCCCCTCTGCACCATCCTACAAAAATACATTTATTTCACCTATGACTAATGTGTAAGAGATTCTCGCAACATTTTTCATATATGATATATTTTTTCAATAACATTGAAAATTGTAAAACATTTTAAAATTAAAAACTTTTACAATTTTAAAAATTAACAAATTTATAACATAAAATTCCAAGCAACAATTGTCCATCTTACCTTCCAGAGTTTTTTTGCCGTGCTCGCAGGTAAAATGAGGTGCCCAGGGTTTGTCTTGATCCCCGACAGGCATGCCGAAATATGCCTTGTAGGCCTCGCACATCTTAGCAGATGCTTCCACGGAGTACTTTTTCTCTCTTGTCTTGATAAATTGGCCGCAGACGTAGCAAAATGCGTCTGCTGGATGCTTGCAGCCTCTTGATGCCATCTCAGAAAAATGCAGATATGTATCCACTTAGGCAGCTGGAACTAAACTGAACTGGTGGGCTTAAGGCCCCTGTATTTATACTACTATTTCTATTACTGGAAAGTTCTAGAAGTTACTCCAAGTTTACTCAGCACTGAATCTATCTGGAATGTTCTGGAAAATAGGTACATTTCAAAATATCACTGTCCTGGTCACAAAAGCAAAGTTTGTGGGGAATAATAGCCATTTTCTATACTTTTGAGGCATAAGCAATTAGGAAATAACACTTACTACCCAGGAACCAAAAAACCAAGTGGGTAGAGTTATTCCCAATATGTGACGGAAAGAAATCTTGCAAATCTTAACAAACAAGATATTTACACGCTTGGGTACACCTAAATATTTGCTGTCGGACAGCGGTTCTTAATTTACCAGTGGTGTTCTGATTGAGGTTTGTAAAAAGTGGGGTGTTACAAGCTTACTACAAGCTATCACTCTCACACTAATCTCACAGAAAGAGTTAAAAGAACTCTTAAACCTATCATAGTTTCTTTTGTGGGTGAAAATCAGCAGTTGTAGGATCAATGGTTGCCCCAGTTTAGCTTTGCCCTAAATTTAGCAACGCAAAGGACCACTGGCTTTTTTACAGCTGAGCTAATGTTAGGTAGAGTTCTTAAGGGCCCTCTCAATCGATTACTGAAGGCATGTGGAACTTAACGAAGGAGACTTAGTTTGGGTTAGAAGTCACCAAATTTGCCTTCCTTTTGGCTAAATTTGCTCCAAAATGGTGTGGACCTGCCTCAGTAATTGAAAGCTGGATCCAGTGAATTATAGACTGAAATGGGTAGATCACCCAGAGAAACTAAAAACAGAAAATGGTTGCTAATTTAAAGCAATAGTACCTTTGTTATTACATGTGGGGGTGCTCCTTACTTGCCTTGTGAGTTCCTTCTGTCTCTTTCGTTCTCATTTAGTTTCCCTAGCCCATGTGTAGTCCGACCTCCGTTCATATGCCAGAGGAGGTCAGTCACAGCGGAGCTGTTTTAATTCCGAGTTTTCGTTCGGCTGGAAGTTTGTTTTGTTTAATTAGCAAGCGCTTTTTTTGCCTGCTTCCTAGCTGTTTAGCCAGGTTCGTCTGCCGCTGTAGCAGGTGATCGCTAAAGCCTGGAGCTGGCTCGAAGGCGCCACGTTACTGATATTTTTTCAAGTTAATTTTCTTTTCATAAGGATTACTTCTTTTTTTCATCGCCTTCCAAAGAGAATCTGCAAGCAAGCGGGTACCCAGAAGTTTGCTAATGAGATTGTTTTTTTTATTTTTCTTGCACGACTGTTTCTGTTTTTGTTTCTGTTTTTCGTTTTGCTACTTTGTTTTTGCAGTGGAGGTTTTGGCGTTTTGTTTACTTTGGTTTTCTCTCTGCTTGGGACTTATCTTTTCTATTTTTGTTTGCAGTATTAATTACATTAACCAATAAATGTTTTTTTTTTTTTTTTTTCCCCGAATACTTAATTTACATACAAAAATCACAAAAATTTGAGTTTTTTCTACTTCTAGTCAAGTGTATTTACCAGGTTGGGAGGTGTTCAATTAATTGTCCTGAATTAAGTAAAGGATTCTGAACGGTGTTTTTTGTATCTAGAGGAAATTAAGTATTTTTATAAAAGCGCTTTTGAACACCTGATGCATTCACTATTGTGTTTTGTTTATTTTATTTAGGCCTATTAAATCAGGACCCCCATTCTATGTATTTAACTCTGTTTGTTTTGTGTATAAACGCATGCCTTTTTTTTTGCATGCAGTTTCGTTAGCTAGCCTGCGCATGTTGTTATGTAGCCTTCATGACTGTATACATAGGAGATATAAACCCATTTATTTTACATTTTTGGTCGGCTATTTACATAGTTACACATGTACAGTTATGATTAAACCCTTAAAAATAAACATGTAGGCTATATACAGTAATTTATTTTCAAATGTTCATTTATTTAAAGTCTATATTTAGTTTTTTGTGGTTGCGCTTTATGCAATATGTCTGTATGCTACAGCAATTTCTGTCCAAGTTTTGGCGTGGAGATGCCTGAATAAAACTACAACCTATGTTCTTTTATTTATGTAGTTTAATAGCATACTGGTCGTTCTAGGTATTGGTATAATGCGGTCATAGTGTTAAAATGTGGTAGCGTCTTTCTCCCTTTAACATCTTTGGGACACATATTTGGGTATAAGCAAGCTGAGACACCAATCCCCTGTGGTAATTTATGTTAATTGAGAACAGTGAATGCACAGATGAATAAATTTGAATAAAAAGAGATTCTCATGCTGCTTTGTGAACAGAGAATAAATGTGAATACTGCCTTGAGAATCAATGGACCATATACAATTCGAGTTCCATATTCCCCTGGAGAGCCAATTCTCCTAAAAATTAGAACGTTTCAGAATAGTGCCCATAGTCATATTTGGCATAGTGAGCATTTTTTACATGAAAGGAAAATATAAAGAGTGGGTCTGTGTACACTTTATGTCTTGTTTCAAAGACCCTGACTACATTACTTACTTAAATTACCAATGAGCACAGCAAGACTAGTCCTAATCGGGGTCTGTGAACCAGTCGAAAGAGTGGCTATCTGACATACAAGTCATGTAATCCAACCTACAGGTTCATATGTGTAATGATTAACACATGTCATTTACTGCAAATTACTGGAAAATTATTGAACTTATACCTTGGGTACACAACACTGAACATTTAGACAACCAAAATATTTTTCAGACTTGAAAGGTGAACCATTACATGCCTTTTTAGTAATTTTAAATATTTTTTTAAATGCTGGAATTAAAAACAGGTAGTATTCTTCCATTTTAATTGTTGTGAAACAACATATACTGCAGACTTGGGGTCAAATGCAAAATCATTTAAATGCAAACTGCTGATGTATTTGCATATTCTCAAATACAAGCATTTTCAGTTGTATTTAAAATCACGGGAAAGTTTCAAGAACATTTCAAATGCATTTAAATAATGTTCAATACTACTACGACTACTAATAATAAATAATAATAATAATAATAATAATAATAAGAATAATAGAGAGACTTTTCAATATTGTTGATAGTGTATCGATCTGAAAGCTGCAAAGTGAAGAATTACACTTTTGAGAAGTTATTGTTTATTAAATGTAGCAATCAAAACAATAAAGAATAAACTGAGCTCTCACAGTTATTGAGCCCTCAATTGAACAAACAATTTGCTTCGACTTTTTAAATGGTTTCACTTATACATGTAAAAAATTGAAGATTTCAAGTTACTTAATACAATATTAGACACATTTAATTAGTTCAATTGAGGGTTCAATGAAGTAATTTGGAGCTCAATCAATTAATATCTGTTGTATGGAAGAGTATTTGAAATGTATTTGTATTTAGTTTGGTGGTAAACGCAACACATCTGATGAGCCACTGGGCATTTTCTTTAGAGTTATCCTAATGCTGTGCCCACTTAGAAGACTAGCAATTTCAATGGACTGCTTATATCTGGTCCTGTGCTCTGGTAAGTGACCACTCTAAATTTATATTACTTAAATAAATAATAATAAAAAAATACATAAGATGTTATGACCCTCATTATAAACAATCAAGGCAACTGAGCATGCATATTCAGAGTGTTCACGTGGCAGAAAGTCGAGTTCTCTCAGTTGCAGATATACAAAGGCAATAAAGAAGAAGAATGTTCATTTATTTAGATTATACAGCTCTGGAAAAAATTAAGAGACCACTGCAAATTTTTCTTAAATCAGCATCTCTACATGTATGGCAGCCATTCCATTCCAGTGTCTGTTGAATTCCAACACAGACACACCTCATTCTACTGAATGAGATACTGATTAGGGGATCACCTGAACCAAATCTTATTTAACGAGAAAAAGTATAAAAACCACTCCTGTGGTCATCAGTATTCTCTTGCAATAGGACCAGCTGGATGGCAAAACAGTACTAGTAGTACCTCAAAAGTAATTGGAATAAAAAAATAACTATTGACCATGCCCAAAGAGTTGAAAAGGAAAGTTTTGAGTGAGGAAAAGAAGGGTTCAAATCTGGCTTTACTGGCAGAGGGATACAGTGAGCGTTGGGTTGCTTCCATCCTTAAAATTTAAAAGACGGCGGTTCATAAGAACAAGGTCAAGCAGCACACATTGGGGACAACAAAGCTACTGACCGGCAGAGGGCGAAAACGACTCTCCACTGACCGGGATGACCGCCAACTTATTCGAATGTCACTCAGCAACCGTAGGATGACATCAAGTGATCTACAAAAAGAATGGCAAACGGCAGCTGGGGTGAAGTGCACGGCGAGGACGGTTTGAAACAGGCTCCTAGGGGCAGGACTGAAGTCGTGCAAAGCTAGAAAAAAAGCCCTTCATCAATGAGAAGCAAAGAAAAGCCAGGCTGAGGTTTGCAAAAGACCATAAGGATTGGACCGTAGAGGACTGGGGGAATTTTTAAAATGTATTTTGTTTTTTCTTTTTTTTACAAAAACAAAAAAAAATAACCAAAAAAAAAAAAAAAATCAACAAAAATAAAAAAAAAAAAAAACAAAAAAAGTATAAGGTCATCTTCTCTGATGAGTCCAATTTTCAGCTTTGCCCAACACCTGGTCGTCTAATGGTTAGACGGAGACCTGGAGAGGCCTACAAGCCAGTATCTCGCACCCACTGTGAAATGTGGTGGTGGAACGGTGATGATCTGGGGGTGCTTCAGCAAGGCTGGAATCGGGCAGATTTGTCTTTGTGAAGGACTCATGAATCAAGCAGAGTACAAGGTTGTCCTGGAAGAAAAATTGCTTTCTTCTGCTCTGACAATGTTCCCCAACTCTGAGGATTGGTTTTTCCAGCAGGACAATGCTCCATGCCACACAGCCAGGTCAATCAAGGTGTGGATGGAGGACCACCAGATCAAGACCCTGTCATGGCCAGCCCAATCTCCAGACCTGAACCCCATTGAAAACCTCTGGAATGTGATCAAGAGGAAGATGGATGGTCACAAGCCATCAAACAAAGCCGAGCTGCTTGAATTTTTGCGCCAGGAGTGGCATAAAGTCACCCAACATCAATGTGAAAGACTGGTGGAGAGCATGCCAAGACGCATGAAAGCTGTGCTTGAAAATCAGGGTTATTCCACCAAATATTGATTTCTGAACTCTCCCTAAGTTAAAACATTAGTATTGTGTTGTTTAAAAATGAATCTGAACTTATTTTCTTTGCATTATTCAAGGTCTGACAACACTGCATCTTTTTTGTTATTTTGACCAGTTGTCATTTTCTGCAAATAAATGCTATAAATGACAATATTTTTATTTGGAATTTGGGAGGAATGTTGTCAGTAGTTTATAGAACAAAACAAAAATGTTCATTTTCCCAAACACATACCTATAAATAGTAAAACCAGAGAAACTGATAATTTTGCAGTGGTCTCTTAATTTTTTCCAGAGCTGTATATACAGTATATTCTGTATAATTTTGCTTAACAGGATTTAAGAAACAGACATATCTATATTTGTATTAGTATTATTTTGTGGTGTTTTTTTTATTATTTCAAAGCAGCCAGGGTTATGGCCCTACACATAGCGAACACACTGCAATACGGAGGATTTTTTCCCTCTTATCTACACACCATACTCCACACTGTTAAGTGGAAAAAAGTTTTTATTGAGAAAAAAATTGTATATTAAAAATACACAACTGAAATATCATAATTGGAAAGTTTCCACCCCCCTGAGTTAATACTTGGTGGAAGCACCTTTGGCAGCAATTACAGCTGGGAGTCTGTTGGGATAGGTCTCTACCAAATTTGCACACCTAGATTTGGCAATATTTGACCATTCTTCTTTACAAAACTGTTCAAGCTCTGTCAAGTTCCCTGGGGAGTGTTCCTTGGGGACAACAATCTTCAAGTCATGCCACAAATTTTTGATTGGATTTAGGTCGGGGTTCTGACTGGGCCACTCAAGGACATTTACCTTTTTGTTCCTTAGCCACTCCAGTGTAGCTTTGTCTGTGTGCTTTGGATCATTGTCATGCTGAAAGGTGAACTGCCGTCCCAGTTTCAGCTTTCTTGCAGAGGGCAGCATGTTTTCCTGAAGGACTTCTCTGTACTTTGCTCATTTGATTTTCCTTTCTATCCTGACAAGTGCCCCAGTCCCTGCTGATGAGATCCCTATAACATGATGTTGCCACCACCATGCTTCACAGTAGGGATGGTGTACTTTGGGTGATGCGCTGTGTTGTGTTTGCGCCAAACAACGCTTTCCATTTAGGCCAAAATGTTCAATTTTAGTTTAGTCAGACCACAAAACATTGTGGTCAGTGTTTTTTTGCATAATTCAAACGGGATTCAAGGTGGGCTTTCTTGAGTGATGGCTTTCTTCTTGCCACCTTACCATGCAGGCCAGATTTGTGGAGTGTTTGGGATATTGCTGTCACATGCACAATTCTCCAGTCTTGGCCATAAAAGCCTGTAGCTCTTGCAAAGTTGCCATTGGCCTCTTGGTAGCCTCCAGATTAGTCTCCTTCTTGCTCGGTCATCCAGTTTGGAGGGATGGCCTGATCTAGGCAGGGTCTTGGTTGTGTCATACACCTTCCACTTCTTAACAATCATCTTGACCGTGCTCCAAGGGATATTCAAGGCCTTTGACATTTTTTTTATACGCATCGTCTGATCTGTGCCTTTCAACAACTTTCTCCTGGAGTTCTTTTGAAAGTGCCTTGGTGCTCATAGTTGAGTCTTTGCTTTGAAATACACTACAGAACCTACAGAAACTGCTGAATCTATCCAGAAATCATGTGAATCACTACAATTTAACACAGATGGATGCCACTTAACTTGGTCTGTGATTTTGAAGGCGATTGGTTACACCTGAGATAATTTAGGATTGCTATTACAAGGGGGGGGTGGACACTTATCCAACCAAGCTATTTCAGTTTTTATTTTTAATTAATTTTCTACAAATTTCTAGAATATTTTTTTCACTTAGAAGTTGTGGGGTATGTGTAGATAAAAATACTAAAAAACGTACATACATAACATATATATAAGTAAATATATATAAAGACACATCATGCTTACTTTCCTTCGCAATCGGAAGATATCCAGCAATGCCATCAGCTCAGAATTGGCAGAAAACAGTGGGACCCTGGTACACCCATCTACTGTCCGGAGAAGTCTGGTCAGAAGTGGCCTTCATGGAAGACTTGCGGCCAAAAAGCCATACCTCCGACATGGAAACAAGGCCAAGCGACTCAACTATGCACGAAAACACAGGAACTGGGGTGCAGAAAAATGGCAGCAGGTGCTCTGGGCTGATGTGTCAAAATTTGAAATATTTGGCTGTAACAGAAGGCAGTTTGTTCACCGAACGGCTGGAGAGCGGTACACGAATGAGTGTCTGCAGGCAACAGTGAAGCATGGTGGAGGTTCCTTCAAAGTTTGGGGCTGCATTTCAGCAAATGGAGTTGGGGATTTGGTCAGAATTAATGGTCTCCCCAATGCTGAGAAGTACAGGCAGATACTTATCCATCATGCAATACCATCAGGGAGGCATCTGATTGGCCCCAAATTTATTCTGCAGCATGACAACGACCCCAAACATACAGCAAAAGTCATTAAGAACTATCTTCAGCGTAAAGAAGAACAAGGAGTCCTGGAAGTGATGGTATGGCCCCCACAGAGCCCTGATCTCAACATCATCGAGTCTGTCTGGGATTACATGAAGAGAGAGAAGCAACTGAGGCTGCCTAAATCCACAGAAGAACTGTGGTTAGTTCTCCAAGTTGTTTGGGGCAATCTACCTGCCAAGTTCCTTCAAAAACTGTGTGCAAGTGTACCTAGAAGAATTGATGCTGTTTTGAAGGCAAAGGGTGGTCACACCAAATATTGATTTGATGTAGATTTTTCTTCTGTTCACTCACTTTGCATTTTGTTAATTGATAAATATAAACTATTAACATGTCTATTTTTGAAAGCATTCTTACTTTACAGCATTTTTTCACACCTGCCTAAAACTTTTGCACAGTACTGTGTGTGTGTGTGTGTATATATATATATATATATATATATATATATATATATATATATATATATAAACATCTGCCGTATTTAAGTATGAAAAGTAATAAAAGGTGAACTAAAAGGAAATTGTACTTACCAGTGTGATATGTAGCGGTACTGAGTCTGGTAGGAGGAGTTGCTGGTTGGGTTCCTGGAAAAATGAAAGACATAAATAATCAAAGCAAAATACCGGTAGTAGCTGCACGGTTAGGTGCACAGAGACAGCGATATCTGTGAATGGAGACCTACGACTGATAGCAAATAAACAATTAATTTCCAACTTTAAATCAGGAGAATAAATGTTGGGTTTATTTTTTAAAACAGAAAAAAATATGGTAAGAAGGTTAACAGACATAGTGTTATTAACAGAGAATGGGAAAAGAAACAGAAATTGATTACTGCATACTGCGAGTCTGATCCTGTGGGTGTCCTGTGGACAGATGTGTGTCTCAGTGAAGGGGGTGCACGTGGTATAGCAGCCTTAGATACAAGCAGAAGGGAGCGTGCTTACCATTTTATAGATGATTATAAATTGGAAATAATATTTGTATTAGTCCAAGGAAGAACCTTTCTCATAAAAACGTTAGGATATTTTGTGGTTTTTAAATAAAAAACTAAGAAAAACTGAAATTCTCTCTCTCTCTCTCTCTCTCTCTCTCTCTCTCTCTCTCTCTCTCTCTCCTATATAAGTTGTTTTTCTTGATTAATTTTGGTATGTTCTAGGGGGGAGGACTGAAAAGGCATAAATAGTCTGAGTCGAGCCCTGCCAGGGTTAAACTGAATCCGCACTGGACTCGCGCGAGCAAAGCAATTGACATCGCCAAATGTCGCGAACACCAAATGCGAATTGGAAACAAATTGGAAATAAATACAAGACCCTGCCCATGCATTCCTATTGGACATACTAGAAATGGGCGGTCCCAAAACAGGGTGTGTTTTGATAAGCAATAGTAGTATACAGTGGGTGGTAACCTTGCTTCTGATTGGTCAGTTTCATTCCAGTTGTGCTATGGAAATAAAAGAGAGTTTCTATTTTAGTGAACTGTGGTACTATACTGTTTTAACTTCTTGTTCTGTAGTGTCTGAACTGCCTGTGATTAATAAAAATACCGCCATCTGGGAGCAAAGAAAAATCTTTTGTCATCCCTTCTTTACACCTACACACCGGTCCATAACAACCTCTTTGAAGATGTTCCATAACTTATATGTAATTTGGATCTTATCACTTAAAGTATAGCGGACAGAAGAGCCACAATAAGTATGCTTAAGAATGTACATGAGAACTCTTTACCCATTTCCCTTAGTTAATATCCAGTCATTACAGATACAGTGAAATTAGAACATTCTTTGCCATATCTTTTGTCTCACTTTTGAGCAGCCTACCTTGTGTAAACACTATTGGTCCCTGTGAGAGTCTAACTTTGTTTCTTGAGTCCTCCATCTCACTAAGCGCACGTTTCACTTTGCTTGCAAGACAGACCGGATTGCACTGGTTAGGGGTGGCAGACAATGACATCGCAGAACAAAAAGGGTGCTTTATGGGTGCTTGTCAAACTTGAAGACATGGATGCTGAACCGTTGTTTTCTCTTGTCAAGTAATGTAAAATCTTGGAATGTAGGATCCACGGGACAACTGTAAGACAGAATGTTAAAACAGCAGCTCTATTATAAATATCAGATAGTAAATATCGGCCAAAAGCCCAATTATTTTTTCTCCTCACAATGGCGGTTCCCCTCAGCAGTATGCTGTAGTGGTTAGGGTTCTAGAATACTGAGCAGATATCGTGGGTCAAATCCCAGGTTGCTGTACCAGATTGGTAGTTTACCAAGATTGCTCCAGTAAAAACCTAACTTTACAAATTGGTACCAGAATTTGTGTGTAAAAAGATAATGTACTGGGGGCTCCCACCTGGCTCATCCAGTAAAGGCACTCGAAGGAGTGCAGGATACTCCCTATAGGCCGAGCTCGAATGGTTCAAATCTGGGCTATGCCATCACCGGATTTGGCCAGGAGCTCCCAGGGGGCGGCGCACAATTGGATAAGCGCCGCCCGGGCAGGGGGTAGTTGGTTGGGTAATCTCATTGCGCACCAGCGACACCTGTGTTGTAACCAGATATGCGTTATTCCTCAGACGGAATAGGTCTGGTTAGCTTCACTGTCTGCAAGCGAGTGGCTTGACGGTGAGACAGGGTTTAAAAAAAAGTTTGAGTACACGTGTAGCAATTCACTTGCTCCATGAAGTGGGTGTAAGTTTCACCCACCTGTCCCTTTAATTAGGGTCAGTAGCCTGGCCAGGTTAAAACAAATTTTCCCTTAGTTCCTTGCTATCACCCTCTTTTCATCCTCTCCCCCCATTGGCTCATTCAGGTATCCACTCCTCCAATCTCAGAGCTCCTTGGAAGCCTGTACCGGTATTACAGCTAGCTGGCTAGGCCAGGGGGGACTCCATTTTTCTCTGGAGGAATCCTTTTACAAACAAACAGAATATTACTTAATTAACAGTGTAAGTTTACCTATTTTAGATAAATACTGGTGCATCCATTTTCTCTTTTCATAATCTTGTACTTTGTCTAAACCTTTCTTTTTTGTTTACACTGTTACTTGTTTAAGTTTAGTTGCTGTTCAAGGTCTGTTTAGGGTTTGTTTTTTTGGTAGTGTGTTCAGTCTCCATTTTGTTCCTGACCCTCCGGATATTTTCCAAATGGCTGTTCACCACTCAACACGGAACTACTCAACAGACTCACCATTTTAAACGATTGTTATTTTTTCATCAACCTTCATCCACCATCGTCAGTACAGGACTCTATTCGGGACTTCATTATTTGTTGGTGAGATTATTCCTTTTCTGTTTGCTGGTTTTTTCTACTTTACTTTGATACTTTTGTTCCTGTAGTTTTGGTTTTGTTCTTTTGTTACTTTGGATTTCATGCGCATTGCTTCACTGGACTTGTTAGGCCTAAATTTCATTTATCATCCGTTGCCATCAAGACTGTCTTTGTAATTGTTTTCCCTGTATAATTATTCATTCACCTTCGTCTCTTTTGCCTGTCCGTGTGTTAGTTGTATATTGGTGTTGTGTGTGTGTGTGTGGGGGTTTATTGGACACCGGACACCACATTCATTTCGCTTTAGTGTTAGTTTGTCTGGAAGTTTGTTTAATTCACTTTACTTTCTTACTCACCTGTACCTTCCACTTAACTAACTGTTATCTGCAATAAGTTGTTATCATTATATTTCATTTATTACATTATAGTTCACAACAATAAAATGTTTGTTTATGAAATTGACACCTCTGACGTCCCTGCTTTTGCTGTCTGTCACTCTTGCTGACTTAATTAGTTATAGATATTGGGAGGACAGTACAACTGCTTCTCAGTTGTGCAGAGTGATTGTTACACACTTGCTGGAAACTCTTTTTTTCATAATTGACATCTTTGCCAGATAGTTCTTGCACAACTTTGTGGTGCTCCGGGTCATTATCTTGCTGAAGAATGAAGGACTGCCCAACTAGCCGTAATCCTGATGGAATGGCATGCCTCTGAAGTATGCTATGATAGCCATGCTGGTTGAGCTTACCAAGGACTTGGTAAAGATTACTAACTCTGTCACCAGCAAAGCAACCCCAGACTATGACACTGCCTCATCCATGCTTGACAGTGGGAACCACACATGCAGAACTCATGTACTCACCCTCTCTGCGTCTTACAAATACCCAAATATTTCAAATTGACTCATCGGTCCATAAGACCGACTTCCACTCCTCAAATGTCCAGTTTCAGTGCAGTATATAGTAATACCAATTGCATTGCATCTGCATAAAACACTTACCTAACATGAGCTAGATTCTAATTATTTTAACAATTATCAGTTTACAATTGTATAAATTGCTAACTTTGTAATGATCAAAACCTTACTTCAATGCAAATTCATTATAAAGTTAACCAGTATTTGGTGTTACTTGATAGCAATCCTGTTTTCTACTGACATACATATAGCCTACAGTACTGTACAAGTGAAATACATAATAAAACTATGTATTTACTTTCCCATTATAATATGAAGGAACAGCCTTACCCGAGACTCAGTTCCACACGTGCTGAATAGTACCTTCACCGCCACCCAGTTCCCTGCATCTTGTGCTTTGCATTGTTGGTCATTATTCTGCAGATGGATGTTATCAATGGTGAGCTTGGCATTGGTAAGCAGAGCCTTTGGAAACTGGTATTCAGCTGCATTTGAAGCGCAGTTCAAAGATCCCGCTTTTCATTTCATAAAAGAAGATTGACACACACAAAAATTCAGTCAGTTAGTAAGAATCCTTTTTTTTCTACAGTGACAAGTTATTTTACACCATTTTTCTTCTCAATTTAAGAATGACCAATTATATCAAGATTCACGATGCACGACGTCCCAAACATTAGTAAAGTTTCTCATTAATTACCATAATCATGTTCTAAAAAATGAAACAGATTGTGAAAAGTTTCCTCCTTCAAGGAGTGTTTGTCTTGTCCTGGGATATGCACATATGCCCTATATGTGTTGGGTCGGATGTATATTCTGTGTCAAGCATTATTCGCTATTTAACACTTTCTAAAAAGAATAAATGGTCAAATAAGCAGTAAAATTTATTAAAAATGACTCTCATACTGTATGAGCTGTGGCGTACGCATTGTAACTTTGCATTATATTCAAGTTTGACAAATGTCGGAAATACCAGTAGCCCATGTGTGCAAAACCCTTGATGAATATAGGTCAATGTTTCATAAATAAATGCACTATTTCATTTTAGCAAATCTTTTTTCCCTGTTTTCTGTGTGCAAATGTCTCCTAAAATTACTTCCAGCTTCCTTAGAATCATCCCACGTAAGTGAAGCGTGCAGTGACACGCATCTCTGCATTCTGGTTGGTTTATGCTGCATCTCCTATGCATTGTCGGTACAGCCAAAAGAGAGATGCTCTATAGTATGGAGGCTGTTTACTTTGCTGTTTGAGGGAAGTTTATCTAAACATAGTATTTTCAGTTTTAAAGCCTTGCAACTAGTGCTAAATTTTGCCGGAGCACTTCCAAAATTTGTTAGACTTGTGACGTCACCATCAGAGTAAAGACCTCTTATTCAAAAATGAATTTCAATTTCTGCGAGTTCATTTTAAATAAATAAAATATATGCAGCTCAAAGACTACTTACATTAGTAATAAATTGACCATGCATGTTTTACCGAGAAAACAACCAAACAAAATTTCTGTTAAAGTAGGCAGCAATGAAAATCAAAACCAAAAAAAAAATATCCCACCTTGGTCCCATATAGCCAGTACTTTTTTTTTCACTACTCAAATGCTGCAGTAGCAAAACCTAATGACACAAACTGAAGGGGAATGCATGCCATCAGTTCATGTGGTGACTTAGTCTACCTACATTTTTGTGTTCCAACTGTAGTAGGCTTTAGTTTTTAAGGTGAATTCAAAAGTGAAATTTCTGTTACATTTTTTTTGTAGGCTCTGACATGAGCTTTAGTTGCAAGTGCTTAACTGGCGAGTCGGGTTGGATCCAAAAAAGCCTTGCTTGCTCAGGCTCGGTTGTGGGTTGGGCTTAAAATTCAGTACCGAGCAGACCTCTAAATTGCAGCCATTTTTGTACAATAGCGTGAAAGATTCCTGAAAGAAGCTAGCACAGAACAATGAGGCTTAGCACTGCTGAGACCCATCAGTCATTTAGGGGCCAATTCTAGGATAGGTGCAGTGCAAAAAAATGTGGCCGTAAAATCCATTGCCTTGCTGCCAGCTAATTATTTTGCATTGTGCCCTATGCCTGTTTAAAATCTATATAAAATATTCAAGGTGCATGTAACAGGGGAGATCTGTGCTGACTGTCTGACACATGCATGGTGCTGCAGGAAGTGGTCAGCAACCTCAGAAGATCCGTCTGTTAGTCATGGCATTGACACAGAGAGGTGGGGAAGAGGGTGTGTTAGCTTTCCCTCTCTCAGAGTGACTTAGAGGCGGGCCTTGGGGGATTGCTGGGCCTATAAAATAACACTCTGTTGTTCCCTAAGATCTGCTCTATAGGACGTAAACGAGCCAGCACAGCCATATAAAACAAAACAAAAACAAGATAAGAAAAGTAATACAGCAGTAGTGGGGAAACCTTGAGCAGACCCTGGAAGTATATTTTTAAGCAACGCAGTCTCGGGAACTGTGGAGTGTAGAACGCAGTCTCGGGCAGTGCGGGTAGCGACGATCGGAGAAGCGCTGCAGAGTGCAGCACCTTTATTTTGTAGTTTTGTTAAGTGTTTTATTTCCTCTTTTTCTTTGTGCCTTCTGTTTTGATTATTGTTTCGTGCACCTGTGTGTGTACCCAAGGTAATCTGTGATATCTTATATAATTGCTGGTAATAAGAGGATAATAGTGCAACCTTGTGAACATTGATAAATTGTGCACCCAAGTGGTGTTTAGCATTACAACTTTCTGTCTCCTGTGTCAGTGAAGTCACCACCCTTCCACAGTGCCGATGGTAAGAACCGCAATTATGAAAATGACGATCTAGCCTACAATTGCATCGGGTTATTCAGTGACCATGTAAAAAAAAAAAAAAAAAAAGTTACTTGGTCAGCTGCTTCACTTGTGTCTCCGTGTGGACAATGTTTGCGAACTTTGTAGCTATTTGTACTTTGTAGCTATTTCAGTGTCATTTAAATAGTTTACTGATGGCAGAGTGCAGATTCAAAAGCCGGCGCACAATACCAGGTTAACACTATTCTTGACATAGGCATAGGCGCAGATCACGGGGGGCACTCTTCATAGTGGGGGGACAGCACATGTATACCCCCCCCCCCCCCCCCCCCCCTTTTACTTACTTGAAGACTTAATATTTTTAAACGGTTTCATCATTCAGAATGGTTAACTTGTTTTGTTGGAACTGGAACGCACCAGATTCTCCACCCCTCCTTATTTTACACAGTGAACTAGTCCGAGCCTGTGAAACTGACACGCCTCATTGCTTGCACATGTGTCATTGGTGAAGTTGATGCTTACAATAATGTTTTTCTCTTTTTGACAAACAAAAATAGAGTGCAACAACTAGATGGTAGCAGTGAAAAACTGACAGAAGTTAGTGAGGCAGAACTTTATTTCTTTATTTCTAAAAGGGCTAATCTTACACACAAATGATTTTAGGAAACTTAATGAACCTTCTGTTATTTACTGAATATGCTTTGACATGAATATGTTTAATTAAGGGGGGGGGTGTAAAAATGCGAAGTGAAAACAAAATTGAGATAGAAAAATGTTTTAATGAAATTGCTGAGACTAGTGTAATTTCGACCCGACACAACTTGTTTCCAACTTGTATTATCTAGTTAGCTACAACACATATGAAACCGATGCATAGATAGTGGTGATGAACTGTTTAATAAAGAACTGTGTAACACAAGAGATAGTAGACCTATTTATTTTAATACAGGTTCGGCTATATCGACTATTTCTAGAAGCGTGCTGCTGCAGATGGAAGTAATGAATTTGTTGGTAGCAAACTGAATTTAAGCATCGTTTTGCTGCAAAATCCAAAACAGCCTGCGCCATTTACAAGTATTAAACCGATTTTTAGCAGTAAAAGTGTTTTCAAGCTGAACGTCATCCTTGGTTACACTGCAAGGAGTCAGTTAAGGGAGTACTGTACTGTGCTTTTTCTGTGCAAAGGCACGATAAATTAAGATAATATAAACTGTAGTTGTCGTTTAACATTAGGTACATTAAGAACGTTTCTTTATCGCCACCGTTTCAATACTCGGTATCTGTTTAGAAGAATTTGTCGTGACGTCACGCCTTATTTTCCTAAATTGCCAACATTTTGTCGAACACCAATCATGAAGTCAGTGTTTGTTTGACCGCGTTGCCATAGTAACCAAATGCACGGCGCTGATAAAAGTATGAATTCACAATATGAAAAATTGCAAGGAAAATAAAATGCCTATTTTTTTTTTTTTTACGGTAAATTGCAAGAAGCTGAAACAACTTTTTTTTTTTTGCCAATGCCCGCCTACAGTACACATTCCAAACACTCATTTTTTAGTTCTCAAAATATTTTTAAGATGGAAAACTGTCTATAGCACTCCCAACCACTATATCTCTCATGTAAACCACTTAAAATGTTTTAAGTAGACAGGAATAAATGTACTGCATATATTCGTAGTGGATGTAGTGAAAGTGAAACAGGCAGGGTCACCAAACCAATGAGAACACATATTACATTGAAGCAATTACTAAATACAATGAAAGTCAGTCAATTACATTGTCTAGTCAGTATCCTCCCATCTCCGCTCCACCTTCCTTACACAGGATAAACTAAGTGTCAGGGCTTGCAATTATATAGTCATGGCACTCCAAAAATTGCACATATCGCTTCAAACAATTTTAAACTATTTGTCAGCATTCGGTCAGCTGTCTTAATCCTGTTCACTCCAGCCTTTCTACTAAACTCTTAAAACTCTGTGCATATTTATTTTGCCATGTTGACCGCCACACTGCTACTAACTTACTTTAAAAATGAACATTAAAATAAACGTCTGTTTTGAAACAATCCACGCCAACTGCCTCTCAAGCTGTCAATCAAACGTGACTTGCACATGATTCGTTGTGTAAGAGGAAGATCCATCCCAAATATTGCATCACAATTACTGCTTTGATTTGATTGGCTAAAGCCTGCACATTTAAAAAAAATAGCCTATTTGACCTAAACTTAAACACCCGCCTTCGGGGCACACAAATGACGTTTACTATTATTATTTTTTATAAATGTACTTAAACTTGGCATTCATATAGATGTAGCTTTAGGTGGGCCTGCGAGCAAACTGGGTGGGCCGTGGGCTGTGGCCCACCCATGGACATAGGACGCATTTTCTACCAGCCACTAATGTCCCAATTGTAACTGATTTCATGACAACTTTTGTTGTAATATAGTAGTATTGGGGCTGCGGCCCAGGTAGCACCCATCCTGAAATCACCCTCTTAACCTCATTTTGGCACAACACTTGCAAATTAAAACAAATATATTGTGCTAGGAAAACAGCTCAGATTGCAATTGTGTATCAATACAAAATTCTTTTGCTTTCAGGGTCCACAATTAATCTCTGGACCTCACATATTTGTCCAGTCTGCTGAATACTTTTTGGATTCACTTCAAAATACAGTTACATTGTACTGTACTTACACACACTTGCAGTTCTTAATGTAGTTATCTTTCTGCTTAACACTAGAACTAACATACCTAGAACTATATTAAAATGTGTGTAAAACTACTGATGCGTCATACTCTATGAAATTGTTCTGTGTTAAATATAGTCAAAACATTGTGTTTATTTTAACATACCAAACATAGTGCTTACCTTTAATACTGATTTCCCATATTGATATTATTGATTAATATTGTATTTTCCCATAATTCCTTTGTGGATCAAGATATTATCTGTGACAGTTTTTGCAGCCTGCTTGTTACACACGAGGGAAACCTGTTACAACACGAGACTTGGGGTAGTGTTGGAAGGGACTTGATTGCAAATGCTTGGCTATAAAACGGTGGTTTTAGCAGCTCAGAGACAACTTTTGATGTGCAGCGGGGAGCTTACGGCAATCTTAGAGAAATAGAGAATAGTGCCCGAGGTTTGTTTGTGTTTTCTGTTTACCTTTATTTTGTGCCTGAGTTCGACTCTGTTAGCTATGCAACAGTCATTTCTGCCTCCAGTCTTGCAGTAGCTGGTTTGGTACACTGTTATTCAGTAACTTTAAAAAAAAAAAAAAAAATTCAATATAATCATGCCTAAGAGTTGCTGTGCAGTCCAGGGTTGTATTGATCTATTCATTTTAATTTGCAAATAAGTATTTTTTCAGCTGTTGATAGATAAATCACGTCTGAAAATGTCTCCTGTAGCTATTCAAAACAAGCGCAAAACTCTCAAGTTAAGCAGCACTAAAAGTCAAAAAAGCACAGATGCTTAGCTGCCAAATCAGTGGAGAAAGATGCATTACATAATTCATTACATGTAATGAAAACTGTAACTACAGTTTAATTCCTTTGTAAGTACAATGTAACTATAGTGTAGTTAATGTACCTGTATTTGAAGTATACAGTATCACTTTTGTTTTATAAATTCCTGGAATATTTAGCAAATAATTATATTTGATATAAAATATGCTACAATGAAAATCTTTGTATGTTCCCTACTGACAATCACACCATGTGATGCTGCTTTTTTCTCTCCAGAATACAGTAAACACCAACAAGTGAATTTGTTTCTCATTTCACTCCTTTTTTTTTTTTTTTTTGAGAAGCCATTACTAAATTATAACTACTTAAAACAATTTCACATTTCTTGTGAGATTACATCATTGTGAAAAAAAGCAATATTGTACTTACTTGGAACTCCTTCCAGTTAAATGAAAGAGTAATAAAAACTATTACCCAAAGTAGGCAGGGCAATGTTTATGAAAATAGCAAAAATAACCCTAAATTGAATGATTGCTTTTTAGTACATGTATTTTCTTTGCTAACTAACAGCAGTTATTATATGCTATAGTAGGTTAAAAAAAGAGCCAGAGTAAGTTGATGCAGCACAAGGAAGTCAGGGCAGCCTCTCCCACATGCCACTGCACCTAATATTAATGTTGTTTAATTATTTTTTTTTTGCAATACCTATAATATTTACCTTTCTATTGGAATACAAAATAAAAATGAAACAAAGGGGACCAGTGTTGAAAGCCAGACAAGGCTGGGATGCAGTGTGAGCATGCCAGTGCGGGACAGACAGGTGGAGTTGCTTTCAATTAGGACAGTAGGTTTTGATAGAAACTACAAGATAAGTGTTTCAAAAAAAATAAACAAAGGCAACCAAATAATAATACAAAATGTAAGTGCCAAAAAATCTTAAATATACTCAAAACCAAGTTGTGAATAACTATAATGCAACACTAACACCAGGGGGCAGTGTGATCTGGGGGAGGCTGAACACTTTTGCTTAGGTTTTCTTTATAAACACAATTCTGCAAGCAGTTAAACTTCTTGTTTCTACCCCAAAGGGTTACGCTCAGATTTGTCGGCTTGCAATATATTGAACCTAATATTGTAGTGTTTATTTGGGTCTTCATGTTATGCTAACATGAAAAGTAAGTACATGTATAAAAGCAAACCAAACAAATACATAAATATATAAAGCACAGGAGTGATAATGAAAACAGAACAACAAAATCAAACTGAAACAAAATTCAACACAAACAAAACAGTGGCCAACACCTCTCTTATAAAAAGAGAAACAAACAAACATACACATGACCATAACATTCTGATAGTTTGCTTTATAAAACAATGCACTACTACTGCACTCGCTTATTTATTAAAACCAAGTAAACTGTCTAAAATAATTTAACAACAAACGAAAACAAACCATACATTACCTTAGGTGAACCAGACTACAGACTTTCTCTCCTTACTGTTCACCCTACTAAATACCAACAGAAAAATAAAAGTACTTGGAGACAAGGGAGATCGGCACAAAAACAAAGCTGGAGAGAGAAATATTTATTTCTTAACCTTACCGCCAATAACAGCAGTGAGACCCAAAGAAAACGAAACTACCAAGGTAGTCTTGATTCACTGATTAAATGAAACCACAGCTCTTTCTATACAGGTGTGCAGATCATCAGGGATGGAGCAGCGTTAATTCAATAATTAATTTGGTGATAATTAGTAAGGGTCTCAATTACTACATGATTTAGAAATATTTACACTGGCTATAGGGTTAACTGCAAGTGGGATGGATAGAATAACAAAATGTAATTGTACCAACCTGTGTGACTTCCTTAATGCCTAGATTGATAGTTTGGTACAGTTGATAATTCAAACAGTATTATGCAGTCCTGGTATTGATAGAATTGCTACAGTGTTTCAACCTGCCATTTAATAACTGCCTAGACTGTTACTTTACTGCAGTACACACTTGTATTAGTCCACAGGTGGGAGGCCAGACATTACAAACAGCCTGTCTTGCCTTTTGTACCCACAGCTGAGTTGGAGAAGAACATGCTAGCTAGCTCTACGCATGCTGCCGCATACTGAATTTGAAGAGCCTGGGCGGAAACCCTTCTACCAGACCAGACAGGATAACATTTCTCACCCTTTTGAGGGTGACTGACTCAGGGTCTCTTTACAGGAAGAAAGGAACTCGCTTCATCCACACTGCAGCTATTCTGCTCAGCACAATGACACAGCAGTTCAGGTGCAAGAAATGAAGAGTCACTTAACCAATTCAACTCTGTGGATCATATAAAAAGGCCAAATTGGCTGAGTTAGTAAGTGGCTAAATTAGAATTTAGTCAGGATACCAGGGTTAGCACGACTACTGTTGAATCATTTAATTAGCACCAAGAAATCTTTAGTGATGTTCATGTGGGTTTTTGCTGGGTACTCCGGTTTCCTCCCACAGTGCTGGCTAAGTGGATTGGCCTATCTGTGTTATTCCTTAGTGTCCTGTCCAGGGTGTAGTCCAGCCTTGCACTCTATGTCTGCTGGGTTAGGCTATGGCAAGATAATGGATGGATCTTTAATGGGCAGTTATCAGTATCCCAGTGTCCAGTTTAACGTCTCATCCAAAAGGCAATGTTTCCAGCAGCACAGTTTCCCCTGAGTACCACTTAGTTGCCATATTATGAATTATTTGTGCTACATTTTCAACATGTGTTACTGTCCCCTCACAAACTACACTTGATCATTACACCATTTCCCTTGGACTTTGCCACACATCAAAATAGATTTGGTGGTTTCTCAATTACAGGACGTCTTAGATCACCACGTCCAGCACACTTCCTTTTAATAACATCTGTGTTTTTGCTCATAGCAAATAATACCAAGTAAATATAGCTTTTAAGAAAATGCTTTATTTATTTGCATTAAGTTTTTTTTATTGTGTTTATTATTATGTGATGATGTAAAGCTTTTTTTTTTATTTATTCACCTTCTACTTGATTTGACTTTTTGTGTGATAACGCTTTGATAGTTTGGATTTTTGTTTTTAATGCCATGCAACTGATTATTCCCCATTTGAAACAAATACATATTGGCCACACCGGCACAGCTTAAAAAGCTTGCAAAAAAAAAGACAGGAAAGAAGCGCAGCAAAGAGAAACTATAGCTGAAAGGGAGGGGGAGGGGATGAGATGGAGACATAGAAGTAAAAAGCCTGGAACAGGCTGAGGAGCGAAAAGAAAAACAGAAGAACCTAGAAAATATCTGGGCAGCAGCAGCCGGTGTCAGCAATTACATACAGCGAGTCTAGAGGAGCAAACGCTGAGCAAGCACATAACATACTGTTGATGGTCTGAGGGATGTGGTTAACTGTGGACCACTAAGAAATAAAGAAGGTCCGCACTCAAAAAAATCAATTAATAAAAGTTTAATTGAAAAACATTAAAGCGCGGTAGAGCAGCCACAATATTTTAACCCTGTAAAGCCTGATACATGAAATAACTACCAGAAAAATCTAATGTTTTGAAATTATACTTTTTGTTAAACCTATAGACAAAATCTATTTTTTACAGAAGCGTCATAGTGCCAATTAAAAAAAACAAACAAAAGAAATCTCCTACTTTCTACTTTCATCGTATGATCACAGATGGAGCATTTGAAAGGAAGCCATGCGTCTCTATTTTGAACTTGGAATGAGTTGCCCAGAAATTCTTTACTCTAGCTGGATTAAATAGGATAGTGATCAGTAAGTATGCACATTCTAAAACCGATCTTTATATGTTTTCGCCATACACGCTACACTGACATTATAGAAGTTGCTTTATTTTTGCTTGATAAGATGCAAAATTCAGGCAAACTTCATAGATACAAAATGATGCATCTTAAATGTATTCAAAATAGATATGTGGTGTGTGACAGGGCGGCGTGTGTGGTGATGTCAGGCCAGAAGCAGGAAGAACAGAAAGGCAGTACTACAGAGCAAAAAAGATGCAGCGCGTCGCTTATTTAAATACAAAAAATATAAAACAAATATTAAACAAAAACAAAACACTTTGGTCACAGAGTACAAAAGAAAAGGTTTGAACCAAAACACATACTGACTTCTCCCACTCCAGGTCCATGTTTCCTCTCTACCTCCTTCTCCTTACCTTCCTCTCTTTCATGGCCTGTGGAGGTGATGGGGTTTGCTAAAACCATCCGGACGCACAAGACACTGTTCCCATTGAGTAGTCCTCCCAAAAGCAGGGGTCTTCATATGGACAGTCTTGCTGGTCATGCCCAAACTCCTTGCACATGACACACAGGGATGGCCCTTTAGTCCTCCACTGCTCCTGCTGGTTCTCCAAGTATGGAGGTCCCAGTCGAGTGGGGTCCCGTGACCACCAACTGCTTTCACCTCTCTCCTGTCACTGCTGCGACTTCCTTCCCATCCTCCTCTTCCTCACTCCACTCCACCGCTTATTTAAAAACAAAAATATAAAACACTTTGCTCACAGAGCACGAAAGAAAAGGTTTGAACCAAAACAAATCATGAACACGACCCTAAAGGTCTGGCTGGGCAGTAGCCTTCATGGATCCTATAAGTTTTAAATTTTTAGTTTCTCTGAACACCCACCCCAGTGCCGAGAGCTGCAGGCTTTTATAACAGGTAACTAACAAAATATAGTCAAACCCATTTACAACGTACCTGGGATATAACGTACACACTGATATAAAGAACCAGTATCATGGAACCCAATAAAATTGTATTAAATCCTGTTTGAATTCACCTTTTAGTACGTACTCCGATAGTGCATACTTCCTGTTATTACGCACGCACTGCGATGGCACACAGTGGTCTGTGCTACACATACTGAGTACTGGTAGGCCAACTTCTTGTTGTTTGAACTTGACCTTGCTTTCTATTACTCTAAATTATGCAGTATTATCATGGCCAAACGATTGTCAATTTCACTTAAGGACAAACTGTACATTATTGGAGAAATCTTAAAGGGACGAAAGCAGCCAGAATTATGTTGTCAAAGAGCTCAAGTTTAAAAAGCAGCAGTTGCTGAGACAAACATCTAAAGCCCTGTCCACATCAGAGCAAAAATATGGACAACCGAGTTCAAAACGGATTTACCTGAACCCTAGCCCATCAGTATTAGAGCGTCCAGATTGCCATACTAAAAACAGGTTAGTTTAACCCAGCTCTTACTTGTTTAATTCTTAGCATACAACTCCAAATTGACCCCATACAACTCTTAGTGAATCAGGTCAATTGTAACACTGGGAGCCATTATAAAACTTCATGTTATGGCAAGAAAAAAAACAAACTAACATCAATCAACAATGTCAATTGTAAGTACACAGATTAATAATCAATCTATCTATCTATCTATCTATCTATCTATCTATCTATCTATCTATATATTATATATATATATATATATATATATATTGTAAACCAGGGAGGGGGTTAAAATCCTTCCCTGCTAAAAACCTTGTGAGAATGCACATTTGGGTGTTATGGGGTTTAATTGTAATTGTTTTAATGATTTAGTTAATCCTCGGCACCTGATCGTAATTATAAATTAGAGACAGGTGCAGGGTATTTAAAAGAGGCAGCCAGACTGATCGGGGCTGCTGAGTGAAGAGCCCGACTGCGTGTGTGTCCAGTCGTATTGAAGAGAGTGCTGAGAGAAGCCCGTTTTGGTGTTTGTCAGGTAAACGGCTTAGCCGTCCTGTGGTTTAGTGAGGAACCAGTCTATGTTTAGTCAGAGCTCCAAGAGGGTGCTAGGCATTTGTTTTGTTTTCATTTCTGTGTTTATTAAAAAGTGCGCGTCAGCGCCGTAAAAGATCAATTTTTGTGTCCTGGGTCTATCTTAAAGGGGCAACGAACTCCGTGAGTGCGAGGATCGTTTACATATATATATATATATATATATATAAATAGAAAAATTGTTTTTTGTCGATAAAATCTCAAACTTTAAGCAAGGGTAGTTTCTTTTCTAGAGGCAGGCAGCGTGCCTAACGGAGCATGTACAGAGTGAGTTTCATCACTCTAGGAGGTTTCAGATTGGAGAAATGTGAGGTGTTGCAACTGTCTCCGTTCTCCCCTACTGCAATGAGAAAGCTGTCAGACTGCTTATTGTTGAAGATTCTGATGGAGCTAGAGTTGATGTTAGTGAATGGACTACTAACATGTTTCTAGTAATAGTGTAGACCAAAATTCCATAAAACCGAGCAAGTAAAGGTATTTCTATACATTTAAGGACATAACTACTAAAACATATACCTTATTGCTGTATTATAAGCATATATTATGTGTTCTCTGTGATAAAATAAATGTTAGAAAAATACATTTAAAAAATATATAGGAATTGTATTTGTTCTAATATTTACTGTGTTTGACATTGGTTATTAAGTACCGGCAACTTGTGAGTACAGGTGCACTCCACTTATAACACTAACCCAGGGACCATGGCTATCACTACTTTATAAACAAAGTACATTGTAACCATCATAATAATTAAAATGCTGCAGAAACAATTACTTCAAATATAATAAAGCCAGGAAGCTTAACTACCAAACAACAAGAACTTATTATTTATATACATGCCAAGTATATTTTCACTAGTTCAATGCCATCAACAACAGACTAAAAGTAAATATACGCAGGGTGTTTATAAAGTCCTTGTGCAACTTGAATAACTTTGGACGTACACATGATAGAAGCAAACTATTAAGTTTACACATATAACTGTCCAAAAAGTATAGGAAATATAGTAGCATTCTGTGATTGATTCACAAAACGATATTCACATTATACACAAATATCACTGTATAGGAGGTACAAGATGTCCAGTAAGATTATTATTAATTTCAGTGGCTTTCAGTAGAAAACATTAGGTATTTCTCTGTAGCGCTCTGCCTACTGAACGAACCTGATTTTTTTTTTTTTTACTGTCCCGGATGTACGTTATATCCATAAAAAGATCTGTCTGGAATAGGAAAATTGTATGTTTTAAAAGGAATATATGTTATAAAGGAGACAGTTTTAACCCCCCACCCCACCCCAACAATAACATGTAAAATCTGAAATAAGCGTTTTGATGGACTTATATCTAATTAGAAATCACATTTTCTTAAATTAAATAATATGCTTAAGCATGCCTCTGGGCATCCTTAAGAAGCTTAAATGGGACACCTTGAAGTACTCATTTCAGCAAAAAAATCTTAAGTATGCAACTTTACGCTTAACCCTGTTTTGGGGGTCTGTCTACTGGACTATTTCTTTAGTTGGGCAGGTACATATTAACATGTTTGGGCTTTCAGGTGGAGTTGGATGCAACTGTGAATCTGGAACAGCCATCGAATAAGACCATCGACGAACCACAACGTACCAAGTGAACGACCAGTTGTAATGTACACATGTAAAGAACTGTATGGACACAAGACTGTTACAGGTGAGGAGGTAAATGCTTGTTTGGGGGAGTGCACCCCTAAAGGACCCTTCACCTGCTGCGAGACAGTATTTGAATTGTGTTCTTTGTGGAAGAAGATCGCCAGAAGCCACATTTTGCAAAGGAAGATGCTCTGTTGTATTATTTCTTTGGGACAAAATTGAGGGATTATCTTGAATGTATTTTATTTAATGCCCATGCGTGGAACATCATTACTGTTCCACATCACTGAACATTGAACACAGGTTTAATGCTGAATTGGATTTCAGAAGTATTTCTTTTTCCCTGAAAAGTTATAGTTGTCGTTCATGAATTTGTATACTTTTACTAGAAATTAGCACAGACTAATTTTTACAAATGAACAGATTAAGTTTATTGATCACATTGTTTTTCTACATCACAGTCAACTGTATCAACTAAAAACAATTACGAGATACAAAACATTTTAACTTGTAAAATTTTGAATGAGAGGAACGGTAGTTCCTCGTACAAGTTAGAAAAACTTGTTTGAAACTACAGAGAGTCTCTATACAGCTCCAGCAGTTTTACTGTTTTTTTTCAAGTGTGTAGTGACTTTTCAAACAGAAAAGCTAAATAACGAAATCTACCAATCATGTGATTCCACATGTTGGTCAACGTCAAAATAAACCATGGAATGCAGGCAGTTTGATATCTACACTATTTATATGAAAGCATTTATGTTTTAAAAAAGCACATATTGCAGAAAAACATAATAATAGTTTAAAAAATGATACCTGTTTGAACTTTCAACATGACAACTCTTAAGAGCACACGGCCTTAGACTGCTGCACCACTACGCTGTTGTTGAAATGTGTTTATTTTTTAAGCTTACATCCATGCCTGACCAGCTTTCGCTGAAAACCTGAAGGTTCTGCTCAATTCTAGAAATGCTCTATTTCCTGTTTGAAAATATCTAGTTTCCTGTTTGGTAGATACCATAGAATGAAATTGTACACAAGAGTGGCATGTAGCTTCCTTGTCTAAATCTCTGATAAAAATTAATAAATAGCAAGCCAGAAAAATTAATTGATTTGGCTGATGCATTTATCCAGAGCTATTGATATATTTAGAAAACCTAAACAAAAAATGTAAATTATGTATTTATATATATATATATATATAATATATAATAGCAATATATATATATATATATATATATATATATATATATATTATAATATATACACTTAGTTATACATTAAGCATGTTTTCTTTAACTTGTACATGTGGAGTATGGTCCGTTAGAACATTGGCTCTCCTTGTGCGCCCCCTATCCCAGACTTCCAACGCTCGGATTGGTGTCTACACCTGATGACGACTAAATGGAACTTTGATCAATTAAAAAAAAAAAACAAAAAAAAACATGTGCTAATTAAATAAATTGACATGCATTTGTTTTTTATTGTAGTGAAAAAACAAACGTCAGAACCAGAGTTCGCTTGAGAGTGATAACACTTATGACTACATTAATCAATGTTAAAAGGGAAACTTAAGAGAGGTCCCCCCTGAGAATAAGCAGATTACATTATGTCATTGCAATCACTCAGGTGAAACAATGTCTTGTAATTTGCCCAAGTTGAGGACCCTGAGGTCCAGGAATTGGTCTGAAACCTCAGGTCCCTTTTGGGCACCAGGAAGTAGAAGACTAATATATAAGAATAAACCACATTTCAATGACAGTAACGTAAAGAAAGGAATATGTATTAGATACCTGTAAACTACCTGTATAGAGACATTTTTATGCAGGCCTTCATGGAATAAGAGTTATGAGGGGTACAAATAAATAAGATTATTTCATGACGAAGAAATTAAAAATGTGTTCTAAGCAGAATATATAAGAATAAAAAAATACTTAATGTTTAAAAAAAAAAAAAAAAACCCTGAAATATAGGTAGAAATAGATAAATGATTTAAATAAATGCATAAAGGAATAAATAGGTATTTATAAATAAATATTTTTAAAAAATGTAGAGAAATTAATGTTTATATTATAAATGTATAAATAAATTAATAAATAGCAAGCCAGAAAATTATATTGATTATTGATTTGACTGATTCATTTATCCAGAGCTATTGACATTTGTATACCCTATACAAAAAGTAATGCTTCATTTATCCATTATATATATATATATTTGTATATGATACAAATAGTATGTTTATCGATGTAACTACTATTAATATTATCAAGATTTATAATCTATATGATCGTGTCACCACTCGCCTTCGTGGACAAGACTGTCAGACCGTCTGAACAAGTTGACGACCCTGAGGTCCTGAATTGGTCTGAAACCGCCGTCCCTTTTGGGCACCAGGAAGTACCTGGTGTAAAAGCCGCTGACAGCATTGCTTGGACTTACCAAGTGTACATTGAGGATTGGCGATCTCCTGTTGAAAGAGTATCGCGCTCGCTGGTTCGACGGTGGTGAGGAGCACACCCTTGAAGGGTGGCAGACCTAAGCGGAATTGATGAGAGTATCCATGTCTCATCGTCGATAGCACCCAGGAGTTCAGGGTGCAGCCTTGCCATGGGTCGTTGCCGTTGGTCAGTCTGGTTGTGGGGGAGTTTGTTGGCAGCTGGGGCCCCTTAAGGCCGGTCTCCCTTGGGCTTGGGAGGGGGCGAGTCTTTCTTAGGACCTGGCCTCGGTCTCCAGCCAGAGAACCGGTTACCCCTGACCGGTGGTGGTCCCTTGCCGACAGCTGCGCCTCTGCCTGCTTGTCTACTCTGGGGTGGAAGGCGGAGTTCAGGCCCTTTTGCCCTAGCAGGCTGTGAATGCCACCTTGGGCGCTGATGGTAAGCCGGAAGGCGCGAGAATTTGGAGGCAACCTCCGTGGCCTTGTGGGACCTCTTAAGGCTCACATCTATGGTCACCCCAAATATCTGCCCCGGTCTAATGGGGCATCCAGTAACGCCACCCTCTCAGTCTCCACGACATTGGCTTACGTCAGCCACAAATGCCGGCGAGCAGCCATCATCGCCACCATCGACCTCCCTGATGCCTGGTCTAACTCCCCCATTAGGTCAGTCATCACCTTTGCCACCACCTGGAGCTCCCC
This sequence comes from Polyodon spathula, assembly GCF_017654505.1. Lineage (NCBI taxonomy): Eukaryota > Metazoa > Chordata > Actinopteri > Acipenseriformes > Polyodontidae > Polyodon > Polyodon spathula. Next base: position 15,193,110 of record NC_054551.1, on the reverse strand, counting down.
TATGTCTGCTTCTGTGGATCTTTCCTGCAGCCTCTCTGCTAACTGGGTCTGGTAGAGCACTAGCATAGCCATGGCGTTCACTGTTCTAACTGACAGCGCAGCCAATGCGTACACTTTCCTTAGCATAGCACTGTTGTCCTGCAAGGCTTAGACAGATATGTTGGGTCTTTATCCCCCTTGGTGAAGGTGGACCATGACCATGACCATGTCCCCAATAGTGGGAAATGTGCCTAGGCCCGCTTTTTGGGCTTCTGGAGTGTGCAGCAGAGACTCTGCTGTTCTGGAGGCTGATGGTGCAGATGCTTGGTTGCTCCAGGAGGAGCACACCAATTCCAGGAAGTCCTGGCTCAAAGGGAGGGTTTACTGTGGTTGCCCTTTATTCTGGAGGAAGAGGTTCCCCTTTCCCTCCTGTTCTGCCGGCCAGGGAACATCCTTGGCTGCAGCTGCATGCTGCATTAGCACCAGGAACTCTTCCCTCTGTGACACATGCGGCAGGGACGGTAAAGAGCCCTTCGCTGTGGCCTGCCTGAAGGAAGTGGCTGGGTCCAAAACGTCTGATCTCAACACCGTAAAGGACAGCTCATCTGGGCTAGGAGGTCTAGGTATTGGGGATGGGGAATGAGCCTGTGGAAGTTGGGGCTGCCGGGTGGTAGGGGGCAGTCTGCCCTGCAATTTTAACAGGGTCTCTAGCATGGTCTGCTGAGCCCTTACAGTCTCTGCTAGCTCCGCAACGCACCGCTCGGCTTAGCTTGGGAGCCTCCAAGATGACTCCGACGGGGATCGTCTGCGCCTGCGTGGCGACATATGTTCTTATGTTCTTATGAGTATCCCCTCCAGCGGTCCCACCTCCTGCCTGAGCAGCTTTGCCGCGCACTGGTTGCACTGTTGGAAATCAGCAAAGGACCCAGTCGACTCCACTGACATGGTGTTGTAGGTGGAGCTGCTGCGCTCGGTGCCGAGATCAGTCGGTGCAGGGATCGGCGTCGAGGAGGGCGAGGTCGGTGCCGAGTGGTCGGTGCCGAGTCAATTGGTGCTGATGGGTAGCGCGGTCGGTGCCGGGCTGTAGACTGCTCCGAAGAGGTTCACCCCGGTACCGAATCAATCGGTGCCAAGGAGAGCACTGTCGATGCCGAGTGGTCATTGCTGAGTCAATCGGTGCCGAGGTCGGTGCCAATGTGTAGCGCGGTTGATGCCGGGTTGTAGACTGCGCCAAAGCTAGTCACTGGGGGGGGGGAGTCAGTCGGTGCTGGGATCAGTGCCGATGGTAGGCACGGCCGGCATCGGGCTTTAGGTGGCACTGAAGATGGTTACACCGGTGCCGAGTCACTCAGGGACGGGTAGGCGCTTTTTTCTCAAGCCTGAAGGTTGGCGGGAAAAACCACGGTCTATGGCGGGGTATGTAGCCAATTCATTCGCCGTGGTCGCGGAGGGCAAGCGCAGCAGCGCTAGGTGAGCCCGAGGATTGAGAGGGGCGCTAGGCCCGAGCTGTTTTTTTTTTTTTTTTTTTTTTTTTGTGGTCGCTGTGGCCGATTAAATTGGCGTAGAGGATGACGCCGCAAGCCCGCGGGGTCTCCTTACAGCACCAGAACAGCTCTCCACACAGTATTTGAAAACTACACAAAGCCTCGTGCAGTGAAAAGAGAGTAATGGCCGCTTACCAATCTCCAGAAGAGGAGTCGAAACCAGCTCTAGTCAGTAAACTGACGTGAGAATTAGGTAGTAGCACTCTCAAGAATGCTCAAAAGCGTGATTCTACTGTGGAAAAATTAAATTTGATGGTAAAAAAATGACAAATCAGCCAAATTTGGGCAAAGAAAGCAAGAAGCAATCTGTGACCTGTCTCAGTGAAGTGAGAGAGATAATGGCAATATGCTACTATGAGGATGTCACTCTTCGGCAGGAGGTGGGAGGGACTTCCCCCTCACAGCAGGGCCCTGATAGGGCAGCTTTTTTATATGTTCAGTGATTGGTGGTCATAGGGGCTTTTCCCATTCGATAATGGTTAAGAACATAAGAACATAAGAACATAAGAAAGTTTACAAACGAGAGGAGGCCATTCGGCCCATCTTGCTCGTTTGGTTGTTAGTAGCTTATTGATCCCAAAATCTCATCAAGCAGCTTCTTGAAGGATCCCAGGGTGTCAGCTTCAACAACATTACTGGGGAGTTGATTCCAGACCCTCACAATTCTCTGTGTAAAAAAGTGTCTCCTATTTTCTGTTCTGAATGCCCCTTTTTCTAAACTCCATTTGTGACCCCTGGTCCTTGTTTCTTTTTTCAGGCTGAAAAAGTCCCTTGGGTCGACACTGTCAATACCTTTTAGAATTTTGAATGCTTGAATTAGGTCGCCACGTAGTCTTCTTTGTTCAAGACTGAACAGATTCAATTCTTTTAGCCTGTCTGCATATGACATGCCTTTTAAGCCCGGAATAATTCTGGTCGCTCTTCTTTGCACTCTTTCTAGAGCAGCAATATCTTTTTTATAGCGAGGTGACCAGAACTGCACACAATATTCAAGATGAGGTCTTAAAAGTGCATTGTACAGTTTTAACATTACTTCCCTTGATTTAAATTCAACACTTTTCACAATGTATCCGAGCATCTTGTTAGCCTTTTTTATAGCTTCCCCACATTGCCTAGATGAAGACATTTCTGAGTCAACAAAAACTCCTAGGTCTTTTTCATAGATTCCTTCTCCAATTTCAATATCTCCCATATGATATTTATAATGTACATTTTTATTTCCTGCGTGCAGTACCTTACACTTTTCTCTATTAAATGTCATTTGCCATGTGTCTGCCCAGTTCTGAATCTTGTCTAGATCATTTTGAATGACCTTTGCTGCTGCAACAGTGTTTGCCACTCCTCCTACTTTTGTGTCGTCTGCAAATTTAACAAGTTTGCTTACTATACCAGAATCTAAATCATTAATGTAGATTAGGAATAGCAGAGGACCTAATACTGATCCCTGTGGTACACCGCTGGTTACCACACTCCATTCTGAGGTTTTTCCTCTAATCAGTACTTTCTGTTTTCTACATGTTAACCACTCCCTAATCCATGTACATGCGTTTCCTTGAATCCCAACTGCGTTCAGTTTGAGAATTAATCTTTTGTGCGGGACTTTGTCAAAAGCTTTCTGGAAATCTAAATAAACCATGTCATATGCTTTGCAATTATCCATTATCGATGTTGCATCCTCAAAAAAATCAAGCAAGTTAGTTAGGCACGATCTCCCTTTCCTAAAACCATGTTGACTGTCTCCCAGGACCCTGTTACCATATAGGTAATTTTCCATTTTGGATCTTATTATAGTTTCCATAAGTTTGCATATAATAGAAGTCAGGCTTACTGGTCTGTAGTTACCTGGTTCAGTTTTGTTTCCCTTTTTGTGGATCGGTATTACGTTTGCAATTTTCCAGTCTGTCGGTACCACCCCTGTGTCAAGAGACTGCTGCATGATCTTGGTTAGCGGTTTGTAAATTACTTCTTTCATTTCTTTGAGTACTACTGGGAGGATCTCATCCGGCCCAGGGGATTTGTTTATTTTAAGAGCTCCTAGTCCCTTTAACACTTCTGCCTCAGTTATGCTAAAGTTATTTAAAACTGGATAGGAACTGGATGACATGTGGGGCATGTTGTCAGTATCTTCCTTTGTAAAAACTTGTGAAAAGTAATCATTTAACATATTTGCTATTTTTTTTTCTTCCTCTACGATTTTGCCATTTGTATCTCTTAAACATTTAATCTCCTCTTTGAATGTTCTCTTGCTGTTGTAATATTGGAAAAACATTTTGGAATTGGTTTTAGCTCCCTTAGCAATGTTCATTTCTATTTCTCTCTTGGCCTTTCTAACTTCCTTTTTGACTTGCATTTGCAGTTCTGTGTACTCTTTCTGTGTACTTTCTTTTTGGTCCTTTTTTAATGCTCTGTAAAGTGCCTTTTTTCGCTGAATATTTTTTTTAATTGATCTATTAAACCATTTTGGCAATTTAGTTTTACATTTAGATTTGTCTACTTTAGGGATATAATTGTTTTGCGCCTCTAGTACTACATTTTTGAAGAACAACCATCCTTCTTCTGTGGGTGTTTTCTCTATTTTACTCCAATCTACTTCTGTTAGTCTCTGTTTCATTCCTTCATAGTTTGCTTTTCTAAAATTGTAAACCTTAGCTTTAGTCTTTACTTTTGGGGATTTAAAAAACACTTCAAATGAGACCATGTTGTGGTCTGAGTTTGCCAGTGGTTCTCTGACCTCTGTTTTAGTTATTCTATCTTCGTTATTTGAAAAGACTAAATCAAGGCATGCCTCCCCTCTAGTGGGTGCCTTCACAAATTGTGTTAGGAAGCAGTCATTTGTCATTTCCACCATTTCAATTTCATCCTTCGCGCTACCCACCGGGTTTTCCCATTTTATTTGGGGGAAGTTGAAATCCCCCATTAGTATGGCTTCTCCTTTGCTACACACATTTCTAATGTCATTGTATAACAGATTATTTTGCTCACCGTCTGAATCTGGCGGTCTATAGCATGCTCCTATTATTATGCCTTTTTAATTTTTGTCTGTTATTCTGACCCATATTGATTCGGTTTTATTTTCTTTGTCCAGGTTTAACACCTGGGCTTCAAGACTGTTTCTTATGTATAGCGCTACCCCTCCTCCTCTTCTGTCCTGCCTGTCTTTCCTATACAGTGTATACCCACAAATATTATATTCGTCCCCATCACTCTCAGATAACCACGTTTCTGTAACACCTATCACATCATAGTTACCTGTTAGTGCAGTAGCTTCAAGTTCTAGAATTTTGTTTCTGATACTTCTAGCATTTAGATAAATACATTTAATGGTTGTCTTACCTGAGTTGTTGTTCTTGTTTTGATGCGGTCTCCCTTCTGTTTTTTTTGTTGATTTCTCCCCCCTTCCTTTCTAGTTTAAATGCTTCCGAACCTGCTCGAGGATCTTTTCTCCGAGTAGACTAGTTCCCTTGTTATTTAAATGCAGTCCATCCCGTCTATACAGATAGTCCTCGTTGTAGAATGTGGTCCAATGATCAAGATAGGTGAAGCCTTCCCGTGTGCACCACGTCTTCAGCCATTCGTTTTGATTAATTATTTCCAGCTGTCCATATGGTCCTTTGCAAGGTGCGGGTAGTATACCAGAAAATACCACAGTTTTGGTTTTCTCTTTTAATTTCCTTCCTAGCTCTCTGAATTTGTTTTGCAGGGATTTTGGTCTGTCTCTTCCAATGTTGTTTGTACCGATGTGGACGACTACTACCGGGTCGTCTCCTGTTCGTTCTAGGAGCCTGTCCACGTTCTCAGTGATGTGCTTGACCGAGGCTCCCGGAAGGCAGCACACTGTTGTAGTAAGGGGGTCCAAACTGCGAACTGAACTTGCTGTGTTTCTCAATATGGAGTCCCCAACAATCATGACCTCCCTTCTTTTTGCTGTCTGGTCACCACTGTCAATAGGGTCCTGGATGTTGTTCCTTTCATTCTCTTGTTGTTGGTTCTGCTCATCAAAATTCTGAAGTGACTCAAATCTGTTGGTTGTTTTGATTTCTGGTGGTTGTGTTTGACGAAGTTTCTTTTTTTTCCCTGCTTCTGCCTACCTGAACCCAGCTGTTCTGACCTATCTCCCTGGTGGCTTTCAGTCTGTTAGGGGTGATTCAGACTTCCATGAATTGTGGGTGTGCCAGTTCCTCAAGATCCTGTTGCTGTCTCACTTCTTCCAGCTCCATTTCTAGCATACTTACTAGTTTATGCAAATCCTGGATCGCGCGGCACTTTACGCACACTTGGTTTAGCTCCGCTGGGTTTTCTCGGATTTCCCACATCAAGCAGGTGTCACAGATTACTGGCTTGAAGACCATGTTGAGGTTTTTTTTTTTGAAGTTTAGTTTCTTCTGCAGCCGTCAACCTGCTTTCAAACTGCTTCGAAACTGCTCTGTACTTTTCCACGCCTGTACTTCTCCCACTCGCTGTCGCTGGGAAGACTGCCTCGTTTAACTGCGTTGTTCTGCTGTGCTGTTGGCTCCTCCCCTCGCCCGTGTCTCAAAACGGCGCTGAATTTGAATCAGCTGCTCCGAGTTTCAGCTTGTTTGTTATCAGAAAAACACACGCGGCTGTTTGACTTTGAGCTGCTGCTGTGTTTCCCCAATGTCCTCTGTTTTCTGATTAAAGCAATTCAAGATGCAATTTCTCCTTTCTGCTTCGAAACTGCTCTGTACTTTTCCACGCCTGTACTTCTCCCACTCGCTGTCGTTGGGAAGACTGCCTCGTTTAACTGCGTTGTTCTGGTTGTCATTCTCTTTCGGGAACCAGGGTTATTGTTTTCTATATAGCGATCAATATGACGGTCTCTGGTGGTTCTATGTAGAAATGTTTATAACTTGTTTTTGTGTTCCTGACTTTCAAACGCCATCAGGGTATTTAATACCTACGTTTAGGAAAAGTCAAGAAAAGACAACCGTATATTTTTCACACATGCAGAGTAATGTAAAATTTAAATTGTAAAAGTGAAAACCGTCAAATTGACTGCCTTGGTGGTTCTAGTGTTAAACAACATTTTTAAAATGCATCTAAAACTAGTAAAAACTTTCCCTAACTTGATGAGATGATGCAGTAATACTGCTAATCTGCATGTCAAACCAGCCGAATGTGTTATTTATCATCGAGAACTGAATTTTTTTTTTATTTTGAGAAAATAAATTATATTTACTTTGAGTAATAATAATACAACATAACAATGATTCATTTAACATTTTGAAAGGAATATTAATATGCAAAATCTAAGGTTAAATCATTTAAATTATTTTTTTAAATTAAAATCTAAGGTTTATTTAAGTCTTTGTTTTGTTCTTTAAACAGCAATTTCCGATAATAAACGCTACATGCAATTAAGAAGCTTTCCGAAAGTGCTGCAGAAAAAGCTCTTGACCTCAGCTCTGCTCCAGGCTCCAGAACATGATCCTGAATGTCCAGCATTTCCAGCTCCAGAGCACAGCTGAAAAAAAAAACACTGCAGCACTGGGTCTTGGCCAGTCAACACTTACTGTTACTGCATTTTCAACTTATTTTTTTAGAGGAATAGGGAATTTGTTAAGATTACAGCTGATTTGTGGAAATGCATTGAGAGACACAATCAATATTAGTATTATTCATAACAATAACCAACTGCCGTTTTGTGGTTGGAATTGTCCTGGCATTGGCAAAGTTTATGGTTTGTACAATATATTAAAACTTACTTAAAAATACACTGAATAAATGTTGAAACTATATTTGTCTCCCAACTCTGATGTAGAGCAGTAATATGGTAGGGTGGGGTAAGAAGCCTATGTGGGGTAAAAGGCCTTTGTGTACTGGTGCTAACAGGAAATTACATTTTCAGCCGTTATGATTGAGGGGATTAACGCCCTCTAGAGGCACCTACTACCAGTCTATGCAGTTCAGCAGACAACCACATGTAAGAATTTCTCTAACTTTTCGCTTTTATAACTAATTCTTATAATATATTGTGGCAAAGTGGCTAGTGGAGGGGAACAGGTATAGCGGTGATGCGATGCAGGAGTGACAGGCAGACAACAGTTTCCAGTGAAAAGGTGCTTTTATTTATAATCCAGGTCTGGTGACCGTTAAATAATAAATCCCCGGCTATACATAACAATGTGTATAGCGCGGAGATAACAAAAACTGGGCACAGTCCCGAACAAAACGACCACACGGTCACCAGTCCTGGGTGAGTGCAGACGTGCTTGTGGTGGGTGAAGACACTGTATTTAGTGACGGTTCCGTGCAGTGGTGATCCGGATTGTGCTGACTCTGGTCGACAGCTCCGGATAGGTGAGTTAACTGTCTGGTGGTACAAAACGCAGACAATTACAAACAAGCACAACACGTAATTCTCTGTAACAAAGAGAGCTCCTCTCTCGCTCCTTCTCTCTCCGAACGTTTACCCAAACGAAGGAAAAGATCAGCGTTACCCTGGCCCCTATATGTAATCCTGCATGATATCTAGGTAAACGGTTGCAGCTGCCTTATTACTTGCAGCTGCTTCTCGTTTACCTTTCAAATCAATACGGTCTTACAACAGAGTCGCGCTTCTTTCCAGACTGACCCACTTCCCTGACCCGGAAACTAACTGTCAGGCCAGCCCTTCCAGATACTTCTCCTCTCGTTCTTTAGCGCCCTCACAGATCGGGAGGAAGACTCATCACCAGAACTCATCTTTCCGTCACATATATATATATATATATTTTTAATTTCTGTTTCATGATATTAACAGTCTGAGGTCTGCAGATTCAAAGGGGTATATTAAAATGATTAATTAAACTACTGGCTTCATGATATTGTCGTGTTTGTGTAGGTGTTAACTATGCACATGCCTTAAAATAATACAAAAACAAAATGTCTGCCTTTGGGTAAGAGTCCCCCACACTGTTATGGGTAAGAAGCCTATGGGAGGCCACTTACCCCATGATGAAATAAATTAAGTTAAATAAATTAAATAAAGCGTCTTTATACAAAGGAGGACTTACAAAACGCACTTGCTGAAGTTGCTGGTGGTGCACTGGTAAAAACCACAGCAAAGCGCTTCAATATTTTCTGCCAGAGCTCTGAGGAGGCATCAAGATGGCAAAGTCTCCAAGCCAGGATCCGTTAAACTGGGACGCTATGAGCCAGACATCCCGACAACTTACGAAGCTGAAATAGTTGACCACATTAGGAGGATGGAAAAAGCTTTATTTGGACTGAGTACCTCTAATGTGCATCTTCTAGCCTTCAATTTTGCTACAAAAATAGGCATCAACCATCACTTTAATGTTGACAAAATGATGAAAAAGTGACATTGGTTCAACACTGTATCAACAGTGGCGATGATCGCCAATGTTAATAACATTTTTTCAACACTGCATCAGTATCAATCTGCTATCTAGGAACTGGTCCTCAAAAGTAACTAATTGTATAACTAAAAAAATAAAATGTTTGAATTTATTGCAGACATAGAAGGTAGTGTGTGTGTTTTTTTTTGTTGTTGACAGTCACTATAACACCACCATCGCTGATTGCCCGTTTTTGCCCATGGCCCTTAACTGGCACTGTAAAGAGGGTTGACTGTAATTGGTCTGTACATTTTCTTCTATTTGGATGCCATGTGGTTTTTTTTTTTAGTTTTTTTTTTTTTTTTTAGAAGCAGCGCCGTCCGCTGATTGTTTCTATTAAAGCCTCTGTCCTCCCGCCTAACACAATGTTTGGGGCATGCATATGTTACGTGATCAAGCTAAAGAGCTTTCATTTGGGCAAAATGAAACCAAACTAAACAGTCTGTATTGAATCGTCTACCGTCTTACACAAGCACATTTTTCACCACCGTGGCGAATTTCAGGAAAAACATTTTGGTTGTGGCGATGTGGTGAGCGGATAGCAGGAACGTATCATAAAAGCTGGGTTAAATAAATAAAACATTCAGACGAAGAACAGTAATGTGTATTCCAAACAGTTTTGAGATAGTCAATCTTTTTTATTTCAAGGTCTTCAGAAAAAAATGCAAAGTTTCACAATTTTACAATAATCCTTTTGTATGACTTTAGTTTCCCATAGGTATATATACAGTGCACTTCATTTGTTGATATAAGAAGCAACCACATATAGTTATCAAAACCACTGGGACAAAAGCATGCCTATACTAATCATGCTCTGCTTATAAGAATCATTTAGGGGCAAACTGACTGCATGTAATACGATACTGTATCAAGTGCAATGACGTGTACAACCAGTAAAGCTGTTATTGAATTTGAATTTGATAACATCTTGTGTGATTAGGCACAGACACAGCATGTGCAGTTTTAATAAAGTGAATACACATTCACTGAATATATAATGAGTACGGCACAGTTATTGTGTGATATGCATGCAGAGGAAGGGGGATTGGGTAGTGGCACAGTGAAGCGGTTTGTGTTGGGACAGGGGGGGATGGGTTTGCTGAGCTTTGCATCTCTGCTGAGTGAAAAACCGTGAGATTTGCATCGCAACTGGAAAAAAGCAAGCTACAGATACTTAAATGCAGTGGTAGTCCTGACAGTAAAATACTGTACTGTAATGTCACTTTAATTCAAAGGCCATTACATGTAACACCACATGGCAGATAAACTAAGCACCCTTGTGAGATTATCGCTTCTAAAGTGTACTGTTATAAAATAGGATCCTAAGGCCTTAAGTAAACATAATTGTGATTATAACATGTTGCTTACCCACGAGGACTTGTTTTGATGTGTTGTCCTCAATGATTGAGCACCATTGACATTTGTATAACGTATTTAAACTGCTGATGCGCAGAAGCATGCTTTTACTAATTGTAATCATAAGCGGTTGATTAAGAATCAAATCATCTGATTTGATTCTTATAACAGAGTGCACTGTATATATATATATATAGAGAGAGAGAGAGAGAGAGAGAGAGAGAGAGACTTTTGACTTTTAAGGGTCCTTTATTGAAAACATTTTGAAAAAACAAACAAAATAATTAACAAATCACAGTAACATCCTTTTTTTTTTTTTTTTTTTTTTTAAAAAAAAGATAAACAAGGTTATATATAAAACAGATCTAAATAATATATATATTCCCCCAATTAGATAAATCTGTATATACATGCACATCCAGATTATTTCACACAAAAAACTGTAGCTCTCCCTCCTCCCCCAGCACACACAATCCCTCATTCACACACCAACGCTGCTGAAAACTCTGTAAGTCATGGACTAAAGAAAAATAAACAAAATCAATTTGAATCCTTGTTTTCAACAACAATTTCAACATTAACTCAGCGTTATAAATTCCCGACCCCTGCAGCTTGTTTTTCCTGGTTTTCCAGATCGCTAATTTTCCTTGCCCAAATATAAAATTAATTAAAGCACTTTTAAATCGTGTCTTGTGACTATAAGGAAAATTAAAAATGAATAATTCTTTAGTAAAAATCACATTTAAAGAAATTAGTAATTCAGCAATAGCATTAAACAAGGGGTCCAGCCTTCTGCAGTCAGTAAAAAGATGAAACAGTGTTTCTTCCTCTCCACAAAAAGCACAGTCTTTACTAACCGCAGGGTCAATACAGTGGACGTGGGCCCAGTGGCTATGATGGCATGAAGAATGCGCCACTGTAGATCTCCTGAACGCTTAGGTAAAGGCGGTTTATATAAAGACCTCCAGGCCGGAGCAGTACTACCTACACAATCCACATGAGCTCTCCACCTGGTATCAGGCAGTGTCTTTAGCGCATTTACATGGCACACCTTAACACAGAGTCTGTACAGCTCCTTTTTTCCAGAAGAGTGTGCAGGAAGCTGTTGCAGCCTCTCAATACTGTACAGACCTTCCCCAAGGTTTTCAGGAACAGCAGGGGACACTAAAAAGGAAGGGCAAGTCAACTCTTGCTCATCATTGCCTCCCAGAGCCTGGTTCAACATCTCTGTAACCCTAGGGGAAAAAGAGTCTCTGAGCTTTTTCAAAAGATTCTCTAGTACTCTGAGTGAGTGAATTCCCAGCTGTCTGGCCAGGCTTTCCACCTCTCTTCACTTCCCAATGCTCACCTGGAGTAAATCTTTTAGTTTTGTAATGCCCCCTTTTGCAAAACTAGAGCACAACGCCCCAGATTGGAAACCATCTGCAGGGAACAAGGAGTTAAAAAATAAAGGCTCTTCTAGCAATGCTCCTACGGTCAAATAATCCTCCAGTCTTTCTACCTTCACCATTCGCCAGGCATTGAGCATGTTCTTATAGAAGTCTGGGAGTTCATTGGTGTCTAGCTGAGATAGATTTATTAAAAACAATTGCCAATCCCAGCCCAGTTCCCTCACT
>NC_054551.1:14669836-14804836 GCF_017654505.1 Polyodon spathula | reverse complement strand
AACTTGGCTCTCATGCCTTTTCATTTTGTTTTTTGGTTAATTAACTTCCCTCCCTGTGGCTATCCTGCCACAGCACACAAGAGTTTTTTTCTGTATCACTTAGGTCTTCAGGACTTCATAACAATCGCTTCTCTGCTGCATAACTTCAACCAGTGGCGGCTCATCATAAGAGGCTACAGAGGCTAAGCCTACGTGTAATTTTGTAAAAGTAATAAAAAAGTATTTTGTTTTAAAAATAATCGCAGTGCAATAATCATACTGATTTGTGATAGCCATGTATCACCATTGGGTTTTGTTTAGCCTCTAGCGCCTGTTCCATACATTTTCAAACTTTAAGCCATTCTTTCCAAGGTCTACTGTAATGGCATTTGGCTAAAATGACAGAATCCCACCCATTTTCAATTTTCTGTAACCTCAAAAGGGGTGGGAGTCTATCTGCATTCTTCAATCACCCTCTATTTGTCAGGTTTTGTTTACTATATTTGTATTGGCTACACTAGACAAGTTTGCGGCTAGCCTCCACCACTTATAGTTAGACTTAATCTTGACGTGTCTGTTGCCAGGCAGGGTATGGGTTGTGTGGGTACTCCCTTTTGAAATGCATATGCAGTGCGTAGTTGTATATTTTTTCAGTGAACGATGGCAGCCGTTAAAAATAGTGTAGATTTTTTATTTCACACCTCATTTTCGTCACTTTCAATTGAGAAAAAAATAAGACCAAAATAAGAAGGTCGTCTAAGTCTAAATTGGACCTTCTTTAACAGGCTGGACCAAAATAAAATCGCCTTTTTTAATTGCTTGAGTTTCAAAAACTAAATTGTCATCTTCCCTGTGGATTTCTGCAGTGATTTGGAATATTTTCCTCTCAGCAGCACCCGGTCACATATGAGGCAACACTTCAGCTTCTTGGGGATCTCAGAATTGACATTGCTTTAGATGACGGGGCTGACTCATTGAATAAAAGGAATCGAGAACTAACTGTTATTAGCAAAATAGGGCACGTTGCTGGATAAGCACATAAGTGAATTCAACATAACTACTTAAGCCATAAAAATTTGTCTAAATGAACAAGTTTCCCATCAAGGCTCTAGAATCACTAAACAAGTACAACCATTTCTTTGACATTGAGAGCTTTTAAAGTGAGCTCATTGTATTCTATGAAGACAAAAATCTCCAAGTTGGTAATGGGGGTATTTGCTCTCTCTTAAAGTACTTCAGGCAAAATAATTTGGACAAAGCCATGTACCAGCTTTACCATTTGAGGGGTCTTGTAGCAACCTTTCCTGCATCTTGAGCAGCTGCTGAACTGAGCGTTTCTTGCCTAAAGTGAATCAAAACATAATTCAAATAATTCCACAGGTCAGCAACACTTAAGCAGTCTTGCTTTTATTGTGATGAAAATGGGGATTGTTAAGGTTCTAGAAAAGAATCCATGCTGATGTGGTGCTGTTATCAACCATTTTGCTTAAGAGAAAAACAGACAGAGGCAGTTTGTCAGCAATCTGCTGTCACACAGAGCATTGCAGTTATGTGCTGCTTCTCATTTGCAGTCGTGATTACTCACACCTGTTTTTCTCCCAATTTGTGACCTGATATTGCTTGGTATGTCAAACAATACGAGGGTCTGATCAGCATTTGCGATCTGTCCAAGCTGGTATTGTTTGTTAGAAATGTTGAAATTGTAAAAGCTTCTCTTTGAATTACTCAGGAAGATAATGAAGCTTCTTTGAAAATGGCTGCCTGTATGTCATGGATGATTCGAGATCTTGCAGTAATGTTTTGGTTAGTCTTTTCTCTGCAGTTAGTCATGTTGCTGTTTGTCTACTCCGGTAGTCATGTCTTTTGTTAGCGATTTTAATACATGCATCACTAATTTAAAATACAGACTATTTTTGAGAAGCAAAACATTTTTCAAAAAGTGTGTCTTAAATTCGAAGGAATAGGGTATTTAATGAAAAACTGAAATTAAAAAATGTGACGGTTTTAAATTTAACATGAAATACTGTAGTACTAGTATGGCTTCTGGTAGTTTTGCAATATCATTGTAGTTTATTTGATTACATGATGTTAAATCAAATAGCAAAATTATGTTCATATAGTTAAAAAAAAAATGTCTAAAATTGTAGATGATTGTGACAAAGTGGCTGGTAAGGGGAACAGGTGTAGCAGTGATGAGGTGCTGGAGTGATGAACAGACAATGGTGATTCAGTGAATAAGTGCTTTATTGCTCTTTTTCCAGGTCTGATGACCGTCAAATAATAAATCCCCGGCAATACCCAACAATATGTAAAGCACGGGGATAATGAAAACAAGGGCACAGTCCCGAACAAAAACAACAGCACGGTCACCAGTCCTGTGCTTAGTGCTTTCCTTTCGACAGCTACGGAGGTGTGCATTAACTGTCTGGACAGAAAATAACACACAACACGTATAACACTCCTCACAAATAATCTAAGCTACTCTCTCCGCCCTCCTCTCCTAACGTTAACCCAAATGAAGGAAAAGATCAGCGTTACCCTGGCCCCTATATGTAATTCCGCATGACATCTAGGTAAATGGTTGCAGCTGCCTTATTACATGTAGCTGCCCCTCGTTTACCTTTCAGGTCAATATGGTCTTACAACAGAGTCTGTCTTCTTTCCAGGCTGACCCACTTCCCAGTCCCGGAAACGAACTGTCAGGCCAGCCCTTGCAGATACTTCTCCTCTCGTTCTTTAGTGCCCTCACAGGTTGGGAGGAAGATTTAACACCAGAACGCATTGTATTTCTGTCACAGTGATGCAAAACTTTTGGCCATAGTTTTGAATGAGAACCATAAAAGTAGGATGGGCTATTTCTGCTTGAATGTGATGACTGTTCACTGATGTCTTTTTATTCCCATTGAACTTTTGTTTGTTGTGGAAAACTGCTTAATGTAGACAAAGAGTTTTTTTCCCCCAGGTGTTCACATTAAGGAAAATATACTGTAGTAATCCTGCCTGTAATCCCTTTATATACATTCAGCCTCAGAATCACACAAGAGTCAAGATACCTCACCACCAAACATCATGATCTAAAGGCTGCAATCCCTAGAACTCTCCCACATATCTTTCTCTTTTAAACTTCACCCATCTGACCAGTATGTTTTATTAGATTAAGAACCATGTATATTGTCGCTGGTCTCTTGTGTTCAGATGCTTTCTGAATACCGATTGTGAAGAATTACGAAACAATGTGGTTTTCCTGTAGAGCCTCAAGGGTTCAGGTGGCACAAACTTAGCTTTCACAGCCAGATACAGACAGCCAGTGGACATCGTCTCTGTTTGTCATGGCTTTATCTGTATTCCTGTGGGTTTTGGTTCTCTGAAACCTAGCCCAAACTACAGTATTGAAAGGCATACATATAAACATGGTTTTCAAGCTCAGGACAAGCTGCAAGCTTCATATTACTTAAGACAGCACTAAAATGACATGAATATATACATCTTATAAATTCAAAAGTATGTCAGTGACATTCATACACGTCACAGGCTTTAAATACAAAATTAGAGCCATCAGAATAATAAAAAAATAAATCACCATTACTGCATCCATTGTATACCTGTGTACAAATATAAGTTTGACTCAAAGACAGGCCATTTACCCACCGAGTTTGATACATTGAATAACAAAAGAACATCCTTAGCAAGTTTCATTACAATTGGATAAGTGATTCTCTATATATTGGGAAAAAAAGACACAGACAGCCTCCATCTACCCCTATATTCTTAAAATCTCAAAACTTTTAAAAGTTTCAGCCAAACAAGTGGTTTTCTAGTTATAGTGTGGCATACAATGAGAGGCAACCTCCACTGTACTCCTGTCGACAGGAATATGCAGAGTTTAGGTTTCCAAAATGTTCACAATGAGACACAAAAGAGAAACGGGTGCAGAACAGGCACTGTTTACGTTGATCCAGATTTGCTTATTGACTTGTAAAAAAGGAGTTTATGCCAAACTTATGTTTAAATGCTGAATGTAAATATATGGTTTCTTAATAAATGCAAGTGAACCCAACCAGAGTATTTCTCGTGAATGCTCCTTTAATTATTTCAACAGTATCATTTTGTACAGTACAACCCTGGAGCATTGCAACATGCTGTCGAAGAACTGCTCTTCAGAACTTGGTGTCTTCTGTTTATTTTTAGGGGTGTGGTGGATAATGGACATTCACTACCAGTTAATAAATGCATACTGTATGCGTTGCCTTTTTATAATAGTTTTGTCTGGGCGCCTTTCTACTCAACTGCTTGATAAGGTATTGTTTCTGATGACTTCTGCAAGCGGGACCTGTTTTCAGCTGTTGTGCTATAGGATAAGGAGTGTGTCTATCACACAGTGTCTATCATACTGTTAACATGCATTGTGTTTTTGTCAAAGTGTGTGAGCCTGTAACAGGGTGAGGAGCCCTGCACAGTTATTTAGTTATTTATTTTTAGAACTGGGTCTCCCCCTTCGCCCCTGTGTTATTTATATTTTGTATTATGATTTATTATTTATTAAATGACAGTGAAAGTTGTGTGTTTTGTTGTTTTGTTATATTTTATTGTATTTATGACTTTGAGAACCGTGTGTGTGTGTTTGGCAGAGGCAAGTTTTGGTAGCTCATCCTCTGCCAGTGTAATTTAAAAAAAAAACTTGTGCAGAAGGTGTCCATCTCCAGAATTAATTAGGTGAAAAATTAGGTAATTTGTTGCTAATCAGGAGATGGTCATCAGTATAAAAGACTGCAACTCTCTGCACTCATGGTGGGTGTACCCAGGAGAGTACGGGAGAGCGAGGTGATTGAAAACAAAACTTAAAATATAAAGATAGGTGAAGGCGATTTCCCAACCTGACCTAAATGGGTTTTGTTTTGTGTTTGAATATTTATTTTTCTCTGTGAGCACTGTTTATGTTTTAAATATTTTATTTGTTTTTGTTATTAAAAATAAACAGCGCCACAGTGCTTTTTCACTGTAGTACTTGCCTGTGTGTTTGGTTCCTGCATTCTGGCCTGACGTTACCACCTGTCCATCCTGTCACACGTGGTGTACTGCGTGGGATTACAGCGCCTCCTGGACGCAGGCCGGAAAGGGTACTGCAGTTTTTCTTGTTTTTTTTTTTTGTGTGGAGTGAGGAAGAGGAGGATGGGAGGAAGAAGGAAACGCTGCAAGAAGCAGCAGAGAAACCTGCTGCACCAACAGCAGCAGCCAGAACAGCAGAACAAGAGGTGGTAGTCCTGGGTGCCAACTCAATTTGGACCCCGAGGGGGAGGAACCTTTGAGGCCGGAAGGGTAGGAGCCCCTGCCGCCATCTGGAGAAGAGGAGCAGGAGCTGCTTCTGTCTCAACCACCACCATCACCCCCTCGAGCAGAGCAGCAGGAGCTGCCTTTGCCTCCACCGCCGCAAGGAGCAGAGCAGCAGGAGCTGCCTCTGTCTCCACCCCCGCCAGAGGAAGAGCAGCTGGAGCTGTCTCTCCCTTCATTATTGGAGGGACCAGGGCAGGATGCTGCCGGTCCCCAGCAGCCCCTGCATAGGTTGCTGAGGGGAACATGGGGGAAAACCGCCTGGTCGCAGTGGCTGTGAAGACAGCCAACCCGAGCACCACCACTAATCTTGTCTCCCTTCCTGCCGTCACCTCCCGAGGGTCATGTATCACCCGGGGATGCCTACCTTGCACCTCCGAGGGGTGCTATGGCAGCTCTGTTCAGGGATGCCATGTCTGGATTGCCTGCTGCTCCATATGGCCTGGAGCTGCCTGTGTCTCCTTTTTATCTTATAGGGTTGCTGAAGGTCCCGCTTCGCCTGGAGTCGCTGAAGGCTCTGCTTTGTCTGGGGTTGCTGAGGGCTCTGCTTCGTCTGGGGTTGCTGAGGGCTCTGCTTCATCTGGGGTTGCTGAGGGCTCTGCTTTGCCTGGGATTGCGGCCCGCTTTGCTTCGCCTGGGGTCGCGGCCCGCTCTGCTTCGCCTGGGATCGTGGCCTGCTCTGCTTCACCTGGGATCGCTGCCAGTTCTGCCAGGGAACAGGAAATACTGGTTGGCTGGAGCCCCACAAAGGGGAATTGCAGGCCATGAAGAAGGGGGGGAGGTCAGGGGACCACCCCCATGAGCAGCCGAGTGGCTGCTAGGATTTCCTTGGCTGGCCTGTTCGCGGTCCACCGGGATGCTTTGGCTGTTCGGCCACCACCATGGACACCTTGCTCCCCCGCTTCCGGGACTTTAGGACTGAGGGGGGAGGTGGCCGTTGGGCCGTTGCTTCGCACAAGCAGGAGGATATGTAACAGGGTGAGGAGCCCTGTACAGTTATTTATTTATTTATTTTTAGAATGGGATCTCCCCCTCCGCCCCTGTGTTATCTTGTATTTTTGTATCATGATTTATTGTTTAATTAAATGACAGCGAAAGTCATGTGTTTTGTTGTATGATTTATTTATCGTATTTATGATGACAAGAGCTGTGTGTGTGTTTTGGTAGAGGCGAGTTTTGGCATCTCGTCCTTTTGTGCAGAAGGTGGGCATCTACAGAATTAATTAGGTGATTAATTTGTTGCTAATGGGGAGATGGTCATCTGTATAAAAGCCTGTAGCTCTCAAAACTCATGGTGGGTGTACCCAGGAGAGTACGGGAGAGCGAAGTGATTGAAAATGAAACTAAAAACATGAAGATCAGTGAAGGCGATTGCCCAGCCTGACCTATATGGGTTTTGTTTGTGATTTGTTTTTGTTTGAACATTTATTTTGCTCTGTGAGCACTGTTTGTGTTTTAAATATTTTATTCATTTTTGTTATTGAAAATAAACGGTGCCATAGCACCTTTTCACTGCAGTACTTGCCCGTGTGTTTGGTTCCTGCATTCTGGTCTGACGGTACCATACACGTCTATCCTGTCACGAGCTAAAGACAGTTTCTATTTTTGTAATACACTCAAGTGATGACACTGTCTTACTGAAAACAGATTATCCATTTTATAAATCATCAATAGAAGGTACGGATACAGGTAATTTTGTAATATTTCTCAAAACTGTGATCAAATGTAACCTATAACTGAGACATTAAAACGTAGCACTGTTCCGATTAGAGTTAAAACAATAATGGGTAATGAAGTGTTATTGATATAGTGTTTATTATTGGTAATTGTCAATTTTTTCAAACCCTACTTAGACCCTCTATACTCATTATTAAAGGATAGCATATAGAACATAATAAAACAAAATCACATCACTGAAGGCTAATGTTTTACAACTGCTATTCTGAACCCGCAGTCACAGATTCCGGAGTATCAAACAGAGGTTATATTTTTTGCCTTGTATATGTAATTTTCAGAAAGACAGTGGTTTCTATTTCGATGTTTCATCAGTCTAGTATGTTAGCACAGTTTTATAAATGTTGGAAACCATTTCAGAGTGATTCATCAAAGACAAAATCATCTGGACATAATTTCCCAGACAAAGCCTAGATGTGAGCGTGGGATGGTGTTGGGGCGCTCGGAGAGGCGGGGGGGGGGGGGGGGGGGGGGGGGGGGGGGGGGGGGGGGGTTAGCTTGGTTTGAGTGAGCTTGGTTTTCCTTGTAAAAAAAAAGTTAAATCTTTTTTAAAAGTCATCCAGGTATACAGTGAATACCCTACCATTATAACAGTATTCTCCAGCATAAAAAGACAACTCAATGGGAACAACTGCATCTGTTTGTCTCTTCAGATTCGAGGGATATAAGGAGGTGCTAGCCTGTCTATCTTTGTATTTTGAAAGACACTGTGCCACATTGTTTTATGTCTTGAGAATCACTTTCCCATTCTCCTTCCAATAAATAATTATATTTTTAGGCATTAAATAGTGTTTCAATTGATCAGATCAAGACAACACTGTCCATGTATCTAAATTGATCTTTTATCAATATCATGGTCTTTAGTATAGTTTTTCACATTTAAAGACCATCTCACATAAATTAAATGTATTAACCTAGCACATTTGCATTGATACCAGTGCTTCTCCTGCTGTTAAGTTGTTAAGTAGCATCCTCACTTGGCTAACAGATTGATGAAGAAGGTAAAGAATCATTGGGTTATTATGTGCAAGACCAGCTCCTAGTCAGTAGTACCAATTTGCCCAGGGCATATGAAAAAGAAAATTAATATTCCAATGTTAACCTAAAAAAACAAAGGCAGGATGGCAGCTACTTGGCAGTGATGAGTCTGTTAAAGAGACATTGGCAGTAAGTGTGTGTGTGTGATTCTATATGCCTTGTCTTGTGTTCTTTGTGTCACATTAATGTTTATCGTGTTACAGTACCCAGGTGCTCTTTTCTGGGACTTGCCATGAAGGAAAAGAACAATAATCGTTTTCCAAAAGTTTTTTGACAATTATTCAATTATTCTTAGCATTAAAGTAACTGATGTGTAAATTTTTCAGTTTTTTTTTAATTAATACATTCAGTATGTGTATGAGGTAGTTATTTCCAAATTAACTGCAGGGCCTATTTATGAAACATTAACTCTAACTTACTATAATAATCCCTCCATCTCAGATTTGATCCACTTGTAAGACTTGCCTCCTCGAACACTATTAATAACTGTGTATTATTTTTTTTTTTTTATTTTTATTTTTTTTTTTATTTTTTTTTTTTTTTTTTATGCTCTGTAGCAGTAAGATTTATTATGTTATGACTCATTGCTGTTAGAACTATTTAAAAGTATAAAATATCAGTATCAGGATAGCAGAGAGTTGAGTTTCCTGTGTGTCACAACTGCTAAAGGCAAACGTACACATGGGGTGCTGGGGAATACAATCATACAGTCAGCGTCAGCGGTAAAGTACAGGTTTGCGTCCGGTCTGTTTTTTTTTATTTATTTATTCCATGCCTTGTCTTGTGTTCTTTGTGTCACATCCATACATCATCACAAAGGTGAATGTTTATCGTGTTACAGTACCCAGGTGCTCTTTTCTGGGACTTGCCATGAAGGAAAAGAACAATAATCGTAATTGGTTTATATTAGGGTTTATCTAAACAGGAAATCAAAATGCCTTGGAACTGGCTGGAACTACTGGAGTAAAGTGAAGGTTTTTCCAAAAGTTATTAATTGTAATCTCACTTGACAATATTCAATTATTCTTAGCATTAAAGTAACTGATGTGTAAATAGCAGTTCAAATTAATACATTCAGTATGTGTATGAGGTAGTTATTTCCAAATTAACTGCAGGGCCTATTTATGAAACATTAACTCTAACTTACTATAATAATCCCTCCATCTCAGATTTGATCCACTTGTAAGACTTGCCTCCTCGAACACTATTAATAACTGTGTATTATCACAACCGATTAAAATGCTCTGTAGCAGTAGATTATGTTATGACTCATTGCTGTTAGAACTATTTAAAGTTATAAATATCAGTATCAGGATAGCAGAGAGTTTCCTGTGTGTCACACCTGCTAAAGGCAAAGACACATGGTGTGCTGGGTGAATCATACAGTCAGGTAAGTACAGGTTTGCGTCGGTCGGTGCTGCTGATCTTCAAGCAGTTTGCATCCTGGTCTGTGCTGCTGAAGAGACATTCATTCTTTTTGATAAAGCAATAGTGTACAGTATATTAGTGGTGATTTATTTTCAAGTGTAATGAACAAAGAGAAATTAAAATATAATTCAAGAGCTTTATTGCCTTGTACATTACACTTAAAATAAATTCTTAAATATGGAAAACTAATTAGTGACACCAACTTCAAATGAACACATGCACAAAAAAAGCACATCCACAGAACACACTTCCATACAGAGGGAAGGAGACGGTTCAGTTAAGTGTATCAGTTTACTTGCTCTTAATAACGTTCTTTTTGTTCGGTGTGCGCCAAATTCCATCCTTGATCCCAAAGGTTAAAATGCCTGAAAATATGCCACATGAATATTAGTCATGGTCCTTAAAACCACATTCAAACAAATCACAATCACAGCGCTGAAATAGCTTGTTGAAAGCTGTAGTATACAGGGGGTGCACGACAATTTGTCACTGACAATTCGCCACCCCCCAGACAATTCTTGCCACAACAATTCGTCCCCACGACAATTGACCCCTATTACTAGATGCACATATTTAAATCATCAAAAGTAAAATGTCTGTGTACTTTAAAATGTTGACAGTGTAACCACAGGAAATAAAAATGTGCATTGTAAATATCATATGGGAGATACTGAAATTGGAGAAGGAATCTATGAAAAAGACCTTGTTGACTCAAAAATGTCTTCATCTGGACAATGTGGGGAAGCTATAAAAAAAAGCCAACAAGATGCTAGGATACATTGTGAATAGTGTTGTATTTAAATCAATGGAAGTAATGTTAAAACTGTACAATGCACTAGTAAGACCTCATCTTCAATATTGTGTTCAGTTCTGGTCACCTCGCTATAAAAAAGATATTGCTGCTCTAGAAAGAGTGCAGAAGAGCAATGACAGTTACATTTTAGTTATTGATAATAGACTGCAAGAGCAAATCATGTCAGGCATTTTCTTTGAGCCAGAGATGGGAGTACTATATACAGCTACTGCTGTACCACACAGTGTTTGTTTTGTTAATTTATTTTAGCCATCAAGCCCTTTTCTTTTGTGTAGTAAAACATATTTTGTTTATTATTTCATTTTATTAAAAGCAGAGCGCAAACGCATCTCCTTCCCCATACACACACCCGAGCTTTAGTCTTTTATTTGCTCTCAGTTCCCGTTTCCTTATTAACACTGGCTTGAGTCTTGTGTTGTAAAAAAAAACTGACATGCTCTGCCTCATTGTTATCCACAGGGTACCCACATTCTCATACATTTACTACTGTCGCTTTTGCATCTCACTCTAGTTAACTTCACAAAACAAGAAAACTATTTAAAAAACGTACACACATTTTTTGTGGGCCAGTTCTCTCTTGAATTTATGATGTAGATCATATGGTGTGGGAATAACCACAACTTGAAACACCCCCCCGTTGACATACTTTGGCACTCAGTGCTTGACATCACGTAGTGGGATAGGAAGCAAGCAAGCAACATCCCCCTGCAGATGACTTGCCCATACATTGAGATTGCAAGTTCTGCATCCACTGATTTGGTTGGAAGTTAAGGCAAAACTTTGCCAAGTTACACAGATGTGGAATTCGATAATAAACAGCCCCAAAACTCATTTACCCAAGTGATCTGGCATACATCAACAAAGTCAATGTATGCAGCACATTCGTTGTCATGTTATTTGTCCCATCCAGGCTTTTTATTTTATTAGTACCAAGTCAAAACAAAGAAAACGTGGCTATTCAGGTCTAAAATTCCAACTGCAGAAAAATAAGCAGCAGGTTGAGGCGAGGTGGCTGTGCTAGATCATTTTCAACCCCCCCAGTGTTGTCCCTGATTTCAGTCACTGCATTACAATATCTTGAAATGATCATCAGCTGAAATATGCTTTGCTTTTTTTGTCACCATTTCTTTATTTTACCTCCAAGGCTGAAAACAACTAGATTTTTAGCAACCTAAATTAAAACGGTGCAGAACCAACTTTTGTCCCACCCCCTACTGCACAGTCCAGGTCACAGAAAAGCAGTAAAGATGCATTGATAGGCTGAATAAAACTTTGTAGTCATTTGAGTAGTAAACTACAACGTTAACAGCTTTGGAAATTGTTTTTTATAAATGTTATTTGTGGATGTTTTTTGTTTGTTTATTTTGTGCTTAAGTGCAATGCTCACAGGATGATGAAGGAATAAAAAAAAGGGCTACCTACAGAAGGAAGATACGTAGTTTGCGTCACTTGTGTTGTGCAGTAGTTCATTTAAACCAGGTTTCTTTTTTTCTCTCTCTGTACTTGTTTGTATGCATCGGCCCCTAAAAAAGGTGAATTTCGCGGTGACCTTGAAATTGTGATTTAGGTAGACCCCTAATTATAACTATCACTATAGTTATGAAACAAAAAAAAATATGCTATATCAATAGTATTCTTGTCAGTACAGTATACACGTGCACTTCAGTTCCATATGTAGATAACACAGTGTTAAATCAGACCTGATTTCTCTCTAAACACAGGCCTATCAATAGAAATTAATTAAAATAAACGATAAACGTATAACTGAAATTTCTCATAAATATTAACATCCTCCTAAAAGCATATTTATGGTAGCCTTACAGAATAAAACAAGTTTTGTGCATACTAAGCAGCTATAAAACTTTTGTCTCAAGACTTTGAATTTTCCTATTGACTTGTATGAACACATTTTAGCAGTAGGTTTATACTAGAAACACTTTAAAACATACAAATAACCAAACAAACATCGTATTAAACATATCTGTCTGCCTACCTGTAAAGAAGTGGTGTTTGGGCTTCAACTTACAATACAAACTCTTATATATAAGTATTGTTCTATGCACTTCTGTTTTTTTTTTTTTTTTTTAAAAGACAAGTTGCAGTTTAAGTACTATTCTATAAAGGAAACCGAGCATAACAATCGACCAGAGTAGAATGAACTAGTGCTTTCTCTTCATAAAGCTCCCCCACCCCCCCAAAAAAAAGATATTACTTTAAAGTTGTCTTTGTATACTGTGTATTATTGTAAAATAATATCACCATTTCCACTATAATTACTGTGTTAGCTTAGCCAGCCATGAACAATGGCGGATTTAAAGATTTTTTTTTCTGTTTTCAATGGCACAGCTGTCATCGGTGGTCAGAATGTGTAATTGCATGCACCAAGTGGTGAAAATGTGTCATTGCAATGTAAAAATGGACAAAACTTGCATGTCATCCATATTAATTGGCTCCTGGTGGCCATATTGTTTCATGTAATAACTTTTACTAAATAACTTTTTTAGAAGACAGTACATAGATAACGTACTGCAAAAAATCAAGTCAATTGGCCAAAGGGTTCAAGAGGAGTTGTCATTTAAATGTTTTACACTAAATCCAACATGGTAGCCACACCATGTTACCTAAAAAATTCCTTAATAAGAATTAATCTTGGACATGAGTAGACTAGGTTCATTTTTTTTTTTTTTTTTTTACAGCTGTACTATTTATTGTTCATGAGATGATTTTTGAAAATTGTCAAATTTTCTGTAAATCCAAAATGGCTGCCACACATGTGACCAAAGCCCGCCATATTGACCAGGGCAAAACATCCCATAGTCTTCTACATTCATGCCAAATTTCGTGAGTTTTGGTGCAGAGGTTCAGAAGTTATAGACATTTGTAACTTTTTGGAGGCAGAATAAAATAGTTATAGTAACTAGCTAGCTAGTAGGAGTTTACAGCAGAAGAAGATATCATAGGAACATTTTGTTAATTGGAAAGCCTCATTTTATAGTGGGTGATTTTTGTAGGATAACGGTTAGTATTTTATAAGTGTTGATTTAGTATTAATTGTGATTACTACTTGTGATTAGTTGTAATAGAGTGCATTGCACTCACTGTGGAAATTTCCGCTGCATATTTTAAAAACCCCAGCTTTCAAATTTCTGTACAGTAATATTACGAAAAAATGGCAATAATATAAAAAAATTCAAGTATACACTCTCAAAAATAAAGTGGGTAGACTATATATATGTTTTTATTACCATTATATGATTTACTATTAGATGTATTATGAGTATTAAACAGTATATGTTGCAGGGTAAGACAATAGGGATGCCGGTTTACCGGTTTTTCGATTTACCACGATTTAGGTACATTATAGTGTTAATACCATTACTTTAACAACGGTTAACGCATTTTTCAACTGAAAACATACTTCTTCTAAATCAAGCGATGGTACTTGCAGCCTTAACAAATTGTCTGAGGAAGATCTTTTTGTGAATTGATACTGTATTTGATTATGGTTTTTGAAGGAAATACTCAACGACACAGAATACACGCTTCAATTGCTGCATTCTGTTACCCAGAGCATGCTGCACTGGCTGCTCTTGGCTGCTATCTTATGCTATTTGTTTTTAAACCACTCCAGTGTGGCTTTGGCTGTATGTTTGGGGTCCTTGTCCTGCTGGAAGATGAATCTTCTCCTAAGTCCCAGGTCTCTTGTTGACTTCAGCAAGTTTCCCTTCAGGATTTTTCTGTACTTTACTGCATCCGTTTTGCCCTCTATCTTCACGAGCTTTCCAGGCCCTGACGCAGAGAAGCTTTCCCATGGCATGATGCTGCCACCTCCATGCTTCACGGTAGGGATGGTGTTCTCAGGACGATGTGCGGTGTGAGGCTTGTGCCAAACATAGCACTTAATTAGGCCAAAAAGCTCTATTTTGGTCTCATCAGACCACAGAATCTTCATCCACTTGGTCTCAGAATCTCCCACATGCCTTCTGGCAAACTCTATGCGAGATTTGATGTGAGTTTTTTTCAACAATAGCGTTCTTTTTGCCACTCTCCGGTGCGGTGTTAGAGCTTTTTGATCAAAAAAAGCCTATTTTAATAATAATAATAATAATAATAATAAACCTTTATTTATATAACGCAATTCATGTACAATACAATTCAAAGCGCTTTACATACATAAAAAAATACAACAATACAGTAATAAACAATAAGAAAAGAGTACAATTATTAAAAACAGAAGTAACAATAAAATTCAGAATAAAACATAAAAATGTTATGGAAAGCTATATTAAAAAGGTATGTTTTTAATCGAGATTTGACGATTGAAGATGAATCTCTGATAAAATGGGGTAAGGAGTTCCAGAGTGTGGGGGCATTAAAACAGAAAGCAGCCTTTCCCATCTTTTTACCATTCACCCGCGGAAAATATAAAAGGCCAGCATTTGCAGATCTCAGAGTGTGTTCAGGCTGATAAGGAATTAGCATATAATTTAGATATTGTGGAGATAGTTCATTCAGTGGTTTAAAAACTAGTATTATAATTTTAAAAATCAATTCTGTAATGCACAGGAAGCCAATGCAATGATGCCAACACAGGCCTAATGTGAGCCCTTTTTTTTGTTCTACTTAGCATTCTAGCAGCAGCATTTTGCACTAGCTGTAGGCGTGATATAGCATGACTTGTAAGTCCATAAAATAACCTAAAAAAACTAAAAGCATGTACTAATTTCTTTGCATCATCCAAGGACTAGAATGATCTAACTTTTGCAATGTTTCTTAAATGATAGAAGGACACTCTAGTAATATATTTTATATGTGGTTCAAAGGAAAGTGCAGAATCAAAAATAACCCCCAGGTTTTTCACTTCAGATTTTATATTTGATTTTAGCATACCTAAATTAATATTTGTCAAGTCCATCTGTTGATTAGAGCCTAAAAGTAAGATTTCTGTCTTATTGGAATTGAATTGTAAGAAATTCTGAGACATCCAGCTTTTAATATCGGCTAGGCATTTGAAAAGGGCATGGACAGCTGTTGTGTCACCTGGTTTTACAGATATATAAATCTGTGTGTCATCTGCGTAGCTGTGGAAATTCACCCCATTCTTACGAATAACCTCCCCAAGTGGCAGCATGTGTAAAGAAAATAACATGGGACCAAGAATGAAGCCCTGCGGAACACCACATCTAATATTAGCTAGTCCAGATGTAGATTCTCCTAAGGCAACAAAATACTGTCTATTCATTAAATAGGATATGAACCAGTTTAGGACACTACAAGAAAGGCCCACCCACTCTCTAAGACGATTAATTCAAATCTTGTGATCCACAGTATCAAAAGCAGCACTCAGATCTAAAAGGATCCGTACAGATAAACACTTAGAATCTGTATTTATACTTAGATCATTTACCACTTTGACAAATGCTGTCTCAGTGCTAACGTTAGTGAAATCCTGACTGAAATTTCTTGAAGATGTTATTATTTCCGAGGAAACTATTAATTTGTTTAAAAACAACTTTTTTTAGTTTGAGATGGGTCTAAAATTACTTAGAACTGAACTATCCAGATTCGATTTCTTAAGTAAAGGTTTCTCTAAGGCTGTTTTTAAAGAAGAAGAAAACCTTCCTGATGACAAAGAGCTATTAACTATATCAAGGACAGCATTGGACAGTTTACTAAACACCTCCTTCATGAGACACATATAGGATTTAATATGCATAACTATTTTATTTAAGTCTTGTAACTTAATCAGACAAAAATAATGTAATTGTGTTTTGATTGTTTTTGGTGGCAGACAGAGCTCAAAATCATTTTGTTGAATTTGATCCTTAATACTAAGTATTTTTCCATCAAAATAAACAAAATTCTTCACACTTGATAGGTGAGGCCACAATGCAATATTCAGGTGAAGGGTATGGGTTTACTAATCTATCAATAATTGACAAAAGGACTCTAGCATTGTTCTTATTTTCTGTAATAAGACTGGTGAAGTTAGCACTTCTTGCTAAAATTAATGCTGCATTATACTTTGATAGGGAGTGCTTTAAAATATCGTAATGTATTTGTAGTTTAATATCTCTCCATTTACACTTTGCTTTGCAACACTTTCTTTTTATTTGATGTATATCCTTATTCATCCACTGCGCCCTACATTTTACAGAGACTGTTTTCATTTTTACTAGAGCCACAGTATCAAGAGCAGTTTTTAGTTGATGGTTGTATCTGTCAACTAACTCATCAGTTGATAGAGAACTTGTTGAGATGTGTGGACATAGACTAACTACTTCAGAAAACATCTGGACAACTGCACGATTTATAATGTGCCTTTTAACAGAACTCACCACAGTCTTTTTACATTAAGGCAATATAGCCTCAAATGAAATTAAGAAATGATCTGATAATGCAGGGTCGATAGTTGGAGACATGATAATTTCTAGTCCTCGAGATATTACTAAATCTAAAGTCTGACCGTAGGCCCTGTTACATGTAAACTCAAAAGAATCTAATAGACTTAAAAAGTCCATAGCTGTCGAATCAGATATAATATCAGTGTGCAAATTAAAATCACTAAGTGTAAGAATCCTATCATATTTAGTGGAAATTATAGACATGACTTCTGAAAATTCTGGTAAGAAAAATTGTGTTGGCTTAGGTGGGCAATAGATATTTACCATAAGTACAGGGAGTCGACTATCAAGTATGAAGGATAAAGATTCAAAGGATAAAAATTCCCCAAAACTATTCTGTTTACAATTGTAGATATCAAGGAATATGTTAGCTAGTCCACCTCCCCGCCCTCCAGCACGTGCTTGCTGGATAAAAGTATAGGTAGATGGTGAGGATGCAATTAAAGAAGTATTATCATCCACACTATGCCAGGTCTCAGTCAAAAAAAAAAATCCAAGTTTATAGTGAGTGATGAGATCACTAATTAAAATAACTTTGTTAGATAGGGACTGCACATTAAGTAGATCTACATGTATTTTATTGCAATGAGATAAAGGAGTAGCTGTATTTAAACAAACTTTAATAAGATTATTGGAAATCAGCCCCTGAGTGCGGATAGATCTACCAGAACAGTCCCTACAACTTGCAATAAGGATTTCAATTTTATCATTACCCTCATCAACAGCTACCTCACCATGATCAGGTTGCTGAAATAAAGGGTTTTGTGTAATACTCTTCAGTGTACTCCCTGCTTGTGTTTTAATACTAATTACATTACCAGTTTTGTGAAGCACCTGGGCTATTGTTGCCATATGCACAGCGTCTCCCAGCTCAGCCATGGAAGACTGTAATTCCTTTAGAGTTGCCATAGGCCTCTTGGTGGCCTCCCTGATTATTGCACTTCTTGCCCGAATTTTTGAGGACGGCCTGTTCTAGACAGATTCACAGTTGTGCCATATTCTCTCCATTTCTTAATAATGGACTTTACTGTGCTCCGGGGGATATTTAATGCCTTGGAAATATTTTTATATCCTATTCCTGATTGGTGCTTTTGAAGAACCTTATTCCGGATTTGCTTTGAATGTTCCTTCGTCTTCATGGTGTAGTTTTTGTTAGGAAATGTACTAACCAACTAATTAGATGACTGCTAAAGACAATTGGTTGCACCACAGCTAATGTAGGTGTGTCTTAGCAAAGGGGGTGAATACTTATGCAATCAGTTATTTTCTGTTTTATATTTGTAAATTATTTAGAACAATTTGTAGATTTTATTTTTCACTTTGACATTATGGACTTGTGTTGATCAGTGGCAAAAACTCCTAATTAAATCCATTTTGATTCCATGTTGTAACACAATAAAATGTGGAAAAGTCCAAGGGGCGGTGAAATCTTTTCAGAGCCACTGTAAATCAAGGGAAAAAATGTTAAAACTTTGCAATGCATTAGTAAGACCTAATCTTGAATATTGTGTTCAGTTTTGGTCACCTTGCTACAAAAAGGATATTGCTGCTCTAGAAAGAGTGCAAAGAAGAGCGACCAGAATTATTCTGGGTTTAAACGGCCTGTCATATGCAGATATGCTAAAACATGGGTTCCCAAAGTTTTGGTGATTTCCAGAGGTTGCATGGGATGGGGGACCGCACAAGAAAATGTACCACTCAAGAAACCGAAATATGTCTGTGAGGAGAGAGAAAGAGTCGATGTTGTAAATCTCCTTCCCAACGAGAAAGGGTGCCGGGTAAGGACGGTGGTATGCTGCCTCCTAGATGGACCATCTCGAGGGTAGGTGGAAACCAGAAGGTGACCATATTAGGAGGGGCTCGTAGTTGCAAGTACTCGGAACGACTCCATTGCAAGCAGTTGTGGGGTGGCCTTCTATTGGAGAAACCATGGCAACGGGTTGTTTGCAGGGGGAGTGTATGGGTACAAAGGGGAAGCAGCTACGTCAGTACGCTGCCTTGTGCTGAAAACATAAACTGATGGCCGGAGCTGTGTTGTGTTATTTTTGTTACGTGTTTTTTTTTCTTTTGCAGAGGAGTTAGAGCGAGGGGCTGCAGCCACTGAGCTAGTCCACACACTACACATCAGCATGCACCACAGACCCGACTTTTTGGAGAGCACAGTTTCGTGCATTGGGGACTTATAATTGTTTTGTTTTGAGGTTGAAATGCTCGCCGTGAACACCCCGATACCATTGCTGGTAGAGGGGTAGCTAGTTCTGTTTTATTTAATAAAACACAGACATTTTTTTGAAGAATCGCTGTTTGGATTGCATTGTTTTCTGCACTACATCACTCACACCTGTCACAATGTCTTAAATCATACCTTTTTATTTCCTATACATTTTTGTATTTAAATTAGGAATGTACAGTACTGTACAAAAGTTTTAGGCAGGTGTGAAAAAATGCTGTAAAGTAAGAATGATTTCAAATAGACATGTTAATAGATTAATAGTTTACTGTCAAAAGTCATACACCATGGCAAGACTGAGCACAGCAACAAGACACAAGGTCGTTATACTGCATCAGCAAGGTCTCTACCAGGCAGAAATTTCAAGGCAGACAGGGGTTTCCAGATGTGATGTCCAAGCTCTTTTGAAGAAGCACAAAGAAAAGGGCAACGTTGAGGACCGTAGACGCAGTGGTCAGCCAAAGAAACTTACTGCAGCAGATAAGACACATCATGCTTACTTCCCTTCGCAATCGGAAGATGTCCAACAATGCCATCAGCTCAGAATTGACAGAAAACAGTGGGACACTGGTACACCCATCTACTGTCCAGAGAAGTCTGGTCAGAAGTGGCCTTCATGGAAGACTTGCGGCCAAAAAGCCATACCTCTGACATGGAAACAAGGCCAAGCGACTCAACTATGCATGAAAACACAGGAACTGGGGTGCATATTTTGAAATATTTGAAATAATTTGAAATATTTGGCTGGAGCAGAAGGCAGTTTGTTCGCCGAAGGGCTGGAGAGTGGTACACTAATAAATGTCTGCAGGCAACAGTGAAGTATGGTGGAGGTTCCTTACAAGTTTGGGGCTGCATTTCTACAAATGGAGTTGGGGATTTGGTCAGAATTAATGGTCTCCTCAATGCTGAGAAGTACAGGCAGATACTTATCCATCATGCAATACCATCAGGGAAGCATCTGATTGGCCCCAAATTTATTCTGCAGCATGACAACGACCCCAAACATACATTGAAAGTCATTAAGAACTATCTTCAGTGTAAAGAAGAACAAGGAGTCCTGGAAGTGATGGTATGGCCCCCACAGAGCCCTGATCTCAACATCATCAGTCTGTCTGGGATTACATGAAGAGAGAGAAGCAACTGAGGCTGCCTAAATCCACAGAAGAACTGTGATTAGTTCTCCAAGATGTCTGGGCCAATGTCTACCTGCCGAGTTCCTTCAAAAACTGTGTGCAAGTGTACCTAGAAGAATTGATGCTGTTTTGAAGGCAAAGGTTGGTCACACCAAATATTGATTTGATGTAGATTTTTCTTCTGTTCACTCACTTTGCATTTTGTTAATTGATAAATATAAACTATTAACATGTCTATTTTTGAAAGCATTCTTACTTTACAGAATTGTTTCACACCTGCCTAAAACTTTTAAACAGTACTGTATATTGCTACCACTGCAACACCAGCAGCTTTGAAATGTATTTGTATTTTATCCTGTGTCTTGGTGCCACAACAGGCTTAGGTTTGAGCACCAATATAGTGCTGTCACATCTTACATTGTCCTGGTCACAACAATTAAAGAAGATAATACCGAAATAGGTACTCTTCAAACTATACCAATTACACTCTTTTGTGGGTTTTTCTTCAGTAGTGAGGCAGAATGCATCTTGACTTGTACAACTAACCACTTCACTAAGAGGTGAATGTATGTACAGTGAACTCTGCTTAATTCAAATCTCTGGTGACCATACAAATAGTTTGAGATGTGCAAAATTCGAATTAAGCAAATTATGTAAATTGTCCCATGGTGTTGACATTTAGAGCTATTTCCATAGTAAATGTGCAGAAATAAAACAGACACTGTAGTTTACATTGATGTTTTTATTTATTTTTTCTTTCTGAAATCAACAAAATAATCACATGTTTCTATTTAAAGTGCAGCATTAATTATTCATAAATTATCTGCCATTACATTGGCACTTTTTATGCAATTACATACGCTTGCTAGGTAACGTTAGGTTATTACCATAAACCTGGTTCCCTGAAAAGAGAATGACAACCATTACCGAATGGGAAAGATCCTCTCTGACTGTCAATCACTGAGTATATATAAATAAGCTGCCCTATCAGGGTCCTGCTGTGAGGGGGAAGTCCCTCCCGCCTCCTGTTGAAGAGGGACATCCTCACAGCTGCACATCGCCAGGTCAGCTGGGGACACGACCTCAAAGAGTAATGGTTGTCATTCTCTTTTCAGGGAACCAGGATTACGGTAATAACCTTACGTTCCCTTTCAATTGGAATGACCAAAGCTGTCGTGGCTCCAGATTACTGACAGTACAGCCCTCCGGCAATAGCCTCAGAGCCCACATGATGCCTAAGGGTATGCCGCCTGCAACACTCTAGAGCCCAGAGAGGGTTGAACTGCCCTGATGGAACGTAAGTTTCTGTGAGCCCAGGACAGGAGTCTGTGCGCTGCGAGGTGAAGGGGCGACGCCCTATCCTCGGTGGTGAAGTCCACCAAAATTACCGTAATATACCAGGTGTTCAGGCGTGGTCTGCCATGGCTAGAGCCTGGCAGTCTGCACTTTGAGCGTATTCACCCAGACTTGAAGCAGGTGTATTCTCAGCAGCCTTAGTCGAAGAATTCTCGAGGTGGCTGCCATCAGCCCCAACAACCTTTGATATACTTTGACCTGTAGGAGAACGTCCTCTGTGAATAGGGAGAGTGTGGCCTCCAACGACGAATCCTGTCTTCCAACAGTGAGGCAAGCATGTTAACAGAGTTCAGTTTGATCCCCAGGAACACTGTGCACTGTGGAAAGTTGCTCTGTGATCGATGTGAACCAATCGCCTGGTTGGATGGACTAGAGGATACGCTGTGCTGTCAACATGTTGAACTTCCTCTGTTTGAGGAACAAGTTGAGGACCCTGAGGTCCAGAATTGGTCTGAAACCGCTGTCCCTTTTGGGCACAGGAAGTACCTGTAGTATAAGCCGCTGAGGGCATTGCTTGGACTTACCAAGCGTACAGCATTCTTTCTTTGTAGATTGGTGATCTCCTGTTGAAGGAGTATTGCCCTTTCTGGTTCGACAGTGGTGAGGAGCACACCCTTGAAGGGTGGCGGACCTATGCAGAATTGTAGTGTATCCGTGTCTCATAGTCTAGGAGTCCTGGGTGCTGTCTTGCCATAGATCATTGCCATTGGTCATTCCGGTTGGGGGGGGGGGGGGGTTTGGTGGCAGCCGTGGCCCCTCAGGGGTGGTCTCCGTTGGGCTTGGGAGTGGGGGTGGGTCTTTATTAGGCCTCTGCCTGGGTATCCAGCCGGAGAACCAGTTAACCTTGTTTGATGTGGTCTCCTGCCGCTGGCCCTGCCTCTGCCTCTTTGCCTACTCTGGGGTGGAGGGTGCTATTCAGACCCTTTTACCCCAGCAGGCTGCAAATGCCATCTTGAGCGCTGACTGAAGGCGCGAAAACTTCAAGGCGACCTCCTTGGTCTTGGGTGGGTGCTGAGTCAATCTGTGCCGGGGTCGGTGCCGCTGTGTGGCGTGATCGGTGCCAGGCTATAGACGGCTCTGAAGGGGTTCACCGGTGCAGAATCAATCGGTGCCGGGAACGGCGCCAAGAAAAGCACAGTTGCGCCGAGGTCGGTGCCACTGTGTAGCGCGGTCAGTGCCGGGTTGTAGATGGCTGCAAAGATAGTCCCTGGTGCCGAGATAATCAGTACCGGGATTGGCGTCGAGAAAAAGCACTGTCTGTGCTGAACAGTCGGTGCCAAGTGGAACTGTTCCAAGGTCGATGCCGATGGTAGGCATTATTGGGGCCGAGCTGTAGGTGGCGCCGAAGATGCATACAGTGGCGTTGAGTCAATCAGCCCCGGGTGGACGCTGTTTCTCTCAGCCTCAGAAGTTGGCAGGAAAACAGCGGTCGGTGCTGGGGTATGCAGCTGATTTAATGAGTGTGGTCGCCGAGGGCAAGCACAACCGTATATATATATATTCCCGATTCCCGATAAAATTCCCGATGGTGGAGCTGAATTTGTGCCATATAAAAATGTGAGAAACATCATCCATGTGTGTGTGTCCATCTGTCTGCGATTACTCTTCTTAGACAGTTCTACAGTTATGCACCGTACAGCGAGTGTAACACGGTTTATATTTTCTGCACTCTTAAATTAAGGATAGAGCCCTGTCGACTCACTCATATGTGTTCTTGGGTTGCTTTGAGCTCCCTATGATATACTCAGACACAAATGCGCTCTGTAAGAAGCTAATTTGATATGAATCATATGCAAAGTTTGAAATGTACGCATGTTTTCAGTACAAAACAATAATAATGAGAAAGAATCTTTGAATTAAATTAGATAACTTCTCTGAGCATTTTATGTCAGCTTTTTTGCATAGCTGTTTTTTTCTTTTTTTACTTGGGTCAAGGTATGCGATTAATAAGGAGAATTACATTATTCCTTTCTGAATGTACATTACATCTTTTCATCTGCAATCAGCAACACGATGGGGGAAAAACAGTTAGTTTATTTACTTATTATATATCTTTTTTGACACCATGTGAGCAGAGCGTGCCTATTTTGTCTGGAGCGGGGGAGCGGAATGAAAGAAAGAGCGAAGCAGAGCAAAGACAGAGTGGAGGATATTATTAAGAGCGGTGAGCCAAATTGTCACCACATTGCTCCGCTCATATTCACTGAACACAACACAGATGCTTGTTGTTAACTTTCCTATTAGGTTACGGGTCTATTTCACCCGACTCTAATTTGCAATTGGCTTAAGTGCTATTTTTCTTTTCATTTTCTGTATAATATTTTGTTACTTTTCCTAAGCTGGGGTCATGAACTTATACACAGAAAACAGAACCTTTGATATATATATATATATATATTTGAAAACAGAACTTTTGTCTAGCATACGTATGTCATTCTAAATACAAGCCAAGTGACCTGTGGACACCGTAAATAGAAGATAAAGTCTAAACACACTTTTCTTTATTTTACTTGAATAATATTAAACCATAAAAATAAAAAATGATATAAACATAATAATAGAGACCTTTATCGACGTGGACAGACCTCTATAAAATATTGTTTTGTTTTTGATATATATATATTATATATATATATATCTATAAGCCTCCGTCTCGGATTAAAAAGAGAGACCAGTCATTTATGTTGTCGTATTCTGAAACAGGCTGGCAGTCAAATAAGTTTTATCACAGCTCCTGGAAGAGAGAGTAAAACCTTTGCAGATAAAAACATTGAATTAGTTTAAGGCTGTTTAAATTAGTTTGAAATTGCATCGGGTCAATATGACCCAAAGCATAACAGATGTACCTAAATTCTGAACATAATAGGAGGGTTAAAACATATTGTCTAAACAGAGGATTTGCACATCACAGGAGAATAAAAGTGAGTAAACTCTGTATGTCTCATATGAGAAGTGAGTAAACGATATATTGCCCAAATTCAAAGTGGGTAAATGCCGTTTACCTGCATGTACCCTCGATTACACCACTGAGTAAAACTCCAAAGAAAAGTTGAAAGTACCTGGCACTGCCAGGCAGTCTCCCATTCTATACCAACCAGGCCTGAAAATTATTATTTTATTTCTTAAAAGACACCCTTATCCAGGCCAACTTACAATTGTGACATTAGTTTTTCTACATGCAGTTATTGATTCATATAGTGTTTTTTTTTTTTTTTTTTACTGGTCCATTCAAGGTAAAGCAGCAATGCGTCCCCCACCTGGGATGAATCTAAACATTCTTTTCTACATTTATCTATTTCTAAATATATTTATTCCTCTATGCATTTTTTAAATCATTTATTTACTTTTACCTAATAAATTATTGCTTTATTTTTAATTAAACAAGGAACACCGGGATATTTCAGTTTTTTTTTTTTAAAACATTAAGTATTTTTTTTTTTTTATTCTTATGTATTCTGCTTAGAACACATTTTTACACTATGACCTGAGGGACCATACAATACTTCCTGTAGTTTCTGTTGAAAAATATTGACGTTTGGGCAAATTGCAAACATTATTTCACCTGAGTGATTGCAATGACGTTTATTCTCAAGTGGGACCTTATTGATAAAAAAAAAAAAAACATACCTGATTTAATGTAGTTCACAAAATGTGATCTGCCTGTATCCACTCAGCCAACTTATGATTGATGGGGTTTTTTTTGCATACAATTATTCATTTATACAGTGGGGTATTTTACTGGACCAATCTACTGTATGTAAAGAAACAGTGTGTTCCCAACCTGGGATGATATTTGCAACCTTCCAGTCAAGAGCACAGTGCTTTAACCACTACTTCACATATGCTACAAGTGAAGTAGCCCTAACGTCTCGTTGTATCTCTATTAATAAATTAATTACATAAAATGTACTTTTTGTATAGATATACAACTGTCAATTGCTCTGGATAAAAGCATCAGCCAAATCAATTAATATGGCTTTTTTCTTTCTGGCTTTATACATTTATAATCTAAACATTAATTTCTACATTTATTTATTTAAACATATATTTATTCCTCTATGCATTTTTTAAATCATGTTTTATTTCTACCTAATAAATTATTCCTTTATTTATTTTTAATTAAACAAGGAACTACAATTGATCAGAGATCAAAGATTTAGACAAGGAAGCTACATACCACTCTTGTGTACAATTCCATTCCATGGTATCTACCAAACAGGAAACTAGATATTTTCAAACAGGAAATAAAATATTTCTAGAATTGAGCAGCACATTCAAGTTTTCAGCGAATGCTAGTCAGGCATGGATGTAAGCTTAAAAAATTAATGCATTTCAACAACAGTGCAGTGGGCTAAGGTTGTGTGCTCTTCAAGGACATCAGGCTGTTGTGGATATCCCTGGTTTATTTTGACGTTTGACGACCAAAAAAAAGTAAACAAAAGAAGAAGAATAACAACTTTACCATAGTTTGAGTTATATC
Source organism: Polyodon spathula (assembly GCF_017654505.1). Lineage (NCBI taxonomy): Eukaryota > Metazoa > Chordata > Actinopteri > Acipenseriformes > Polyodontidae > Polyodon > Polyodon spathula. The sequence continues at coordinate 14,778,912 of NC_054551.1, read as the reverse complement.
TCATTGTGTATAAGAGGTATTTACATTTTTTATTTTTTTTTTCACATTTGATGTAAGAAAGTTTCAGACTTTTGGTACTGGTACAGATGGTAATTCTAAGTGTTTCAGTTTTGCTGCTGCAACATGGTTAAAACAGCAAAACTCTTGGAACTGTATAGAGACTCATGGTAGTTTCAAACAAGTTTTTCTAACTTGTAAGAGGAACTATCGTTCTTCTCAATCTCTGTGGTGCAGCTGCTAGCCCTATTGCTCACATGCCCCCTTTTTGTTCGGCTTCATTCGGCTCCTATCTGTCTCACTTGGCCATTGAATGGTTTTCACTGCTTTCTCCGGAGAAAAAACGCCTAGAGACATGTGCTTTACGTCTTTTTGATGATGTTGAACATAATAATTTAATACAGATTTTTGTGTGTGTGTGTGTGATGCGTGCATTATATTTTAAAATAACAATACGTTGTTTAATATAGATGACAAAGACAAAAATAAATGCGTTCCCTAGTATACAATATTTCCAGGTTGACAAAAAAAGTTAATCATTTCTCTAATATACATATGTGTGGATAAAATTGCCTGGGGTCTGCAAAAAAAAAAAAAAAAAAAATGGGAGGAAAAGGAGAAGGACATTTTTACTTTGGCAACTTATTTCTTTTGCTCTGACAGGTATTGACTTATTTTTCTACATTTCACCTAAGACTGTTGAGAACTACAAATTAAAAGTGAGATGATGCTTTTGACTGATTTACTTTTGCTGCGCTAATACCCTAAAAACACGTAAACTATCCTTGCTGTATAGAGAATCTGGCAGTTCTCATGCTTCGCTGATAACTTGGTGCGAGGAACTACCGTTCTTCTCAATTCTGAATTCGATAACAGATTAATGAAGAGCTAAAAGAAACAATACAGTCACTATAAATTTGCATTTCCAATCTCAGAAGTATCACTGAGATTGATTCCACTTTTAAATTTACCAACACTACATGTATAGCTCTCTCAAATCCCCCTAATGAGATTATAGAAGGGCTCTCTGTTCTACCTGATATCTCGTTTAATGTGAAGGTACACTCTTCCACCCCAGCTGGCCCTCCTGCAGATAGGAGGTAGCTGAATAGGGTGTGTTTTCATCTTAACCAGAAAAAATGATTGCTGGATGGTGTGCAGAAGGGGGCAAAAGCACAGTGCTTCTGTGCCTGTATCTCATAAAATTGAGATTAGAAACAGATATTCTTGTAAATCATGGCAAACAAAAAACTGCTCCTGGCAATGTGCTCCTAGTAGGTGATTCTATTATAAGAAATGTGAATCCAACACTTATAAACACACAGAAGGTCCCTGTTGAATGTTGCCCTGGTGCCAGAGCTCTTCATAGCGCAGCCAAGTTGGACAACTTGGTTGGAGATCATGGTCAGGTGTCTTCTTTGATGATTGTTCATGTGAGTACACATGATATTAGACTTAAAAAATCAGAGATCACTTTGCTGTAAGGCTAAACAATTATATGAGAATATAATCATTTCTGGCCCGTTACCTACTGTTATTAGGGGATGTAAAGCCTTTAGCAAACTTTCCTCCCTAAATCATTGGCTCTTTAAATGGTGTACTTCAGACAATCTGAGCTTCATCAATAATTGGGATTGTTTGCTTACTGTAAAGAACTCTGACTGATTACATTGCCATCTACTAAAATACTAAAAATAGGCATTGGGGTGGGGAGTGAATCCAAGGAGTAATTTAAAATGGAAGTAAAGGTATCCTGCCCTCCACACCACTTGCACAATATCCAAACAGGTTTATGTTACAGTAATCTTATTCAATTCCTTACATCCATGGTCAAACCCATGGCCAGCTGTGGACAAATCTACATCTAGGCTTGTTTAATGTTAGAGCTTTGTCAAATAATGCTCTGCTAATAAGAAATTTCAGTCAGGACAATTATTGATAACAATATTTCTGTCTCATGGAAACCTGGCTTGACTCAATTATTAATTGAAGTATGTTCTCCTAATTGCTCTTTTAAAAAAAAAAACTCATTCTACTGGGTGGGGAGGTGGACGTTATAGCAAAGAACATCATATTATGCATGATATTGTTGAAGCATAGTCATTCTTCGAAGTTCTTACACTCACTCTAAATAGCTAACATCCTGTTCATATTATAACAGTATACCGCCCACCAAAGTCACACAAAAATTATGCACAATTCTGCTCCTGAATTCCTTATCAGTGGATAAGTTGGCAAATATTTACAATATTATTCTATCTGATATGTTAGACATTGAAGAACCCGTTAAAATTCGGAGAGTGAAAAAACTTACCATGGTTTAATGAATCCTGTCGTGCACTAAAAGGTGAAGGCCGAAAAATAATGGAGGGCATCTAAACTGCATGTTAATTTCATCACTTGGAAGGACCATCAGGCCAATTACAGGAAAGCTCTGTCATTAGCCAGATCAGCATACTATTCTAATTTAATTCAAACTAATGTAAAAAATTATAAGTTTCGTTTTAACGCTGTAGACAAGTTAATAAATATGCCCAAAAGTAATGCTACTATTAAGTCTGACTCCTCTCTTAGCTGCACTGACTTTTTTTTTTTAACAATAAATTAGTGGGCATTAGAAACCAAATCACATTGATCCCTTCTACTCAGGAGGCTCCTAGTACACTGCTCTGAACTACTACAGATACCATGCAGGACCTCTCTCCAATTGCCTTAGATAAATTAGAAACAATAGTTAAGCAGATGAAAACCACTACCTGTTCCCTTTACTCAATTCCTACTACACACTTAAAAGACATTTTTAATACTGTTAGCAACCACATTCCAAAAATTGTAAATTGCTCACTTTCGTCAGCACAGTTCCACTGGCACTTAAGGTAGCTGTGGTAAAACCAGTACTTAAAAAACAACCTGGATCATCAAGTCTTTACTAACAATAAGACACTTTCCAGTCTACCTTTTTTAGAAAACAGTTTAGAGAGAGTAGTTATATAAAAATATATCACTCTAAACTGAGTCATGGAGAAATTCCAGTTTGGATTCCGTGGGGCTCATAGCACCAAAACAGCCCTTGTAAGAGTTGTTATGACCTGCTCTTAAAGGGGAACCCAAACATAAGAAAGTTTACAAACGAGAGGAGGCCATTCAGCCCATCTTGCTCATTTGGTTGTTAGTAGCTTATTGATCCCAGAATCTCATCAAGCAGCTTCTTGAAGGATCCCAGGGTGTCAGCTTCAACAACATTACTGGGGAGTTGATTCCATACCCTCACGATTCTTTGTGTAAAAAAGTGCCTCCTATTTTCTGTTCTGAATGCCCCCTTGTCTAATTTCCATTTGTGACCCCTGGTCCTTGTTTCTTTTTTCACTTCTACCTAACTTTACTCCAAAATACTCTTTTATACATCTAAAAACAGAATTGATAAGTAGTTTTCAAATTTAGGATTAAGAAATGGTTCATTTTGAGGTTAAAAGTACATTTTTCACACTCAGGTATTTCCGTGACCAATCAGCTTGATGACATCATAGGGTGAACTGATTTTCGTACTTCTGACTGTTACCATTGGTTTTGTAGTGTAGAGAGTGTGAGAGACAGCTAATTATATTTATCATTATACCCTGTTGATTTGTTGCAGGTGGTTGTAGCAACACAAACAAAGGCAGATTTAAACCGCACAAGTGGCCAAAGGACCCAAAGGTTGCCAGCATTTGGTCAGCATTCGTCCAAAAAACGAGAGCCCTCTGGAGGAAGCTATCAAAATGGTTACACTTGTGCTAGGCCCATTTTGAGGAGCAGTGTTTTGAAAAAACAACGATTGCTAGGTCCTGCGGTATCCAGCCTCGACTAAGAGTCGATGCGTATCCCACAATTAGACCAAAGAAGGCATCAATGTTAGCAAAATCAATATCATCTCGTCATAAATGTGTGAGCCAACTGAAGGTGACAGATTAGATGAATATGACAGTTTGAGAGCTAATGCTAGAGCTGAAATTGGCATTCAAGTACGCCCCAATGTCAATTCAATAGGTAAGGGGGAAAAAAAAAACATGTATGTACTGTAAAACTTCAATAATACATTTACAATATTTGTCAGCAGACCAAGCGCGTATTTCGGACCAGCGTTGTTTATATTCTCTTTTATATGAGACAATGATGTGGTATGCAAAACATTGCAAAATGAACAAGCAGAAGTACTAATTTGTATTTAAAATCTGAATTAGATCTAGCATTATTAATAATAATAATAATAATAATAATAATAATAATAATAATAATAATAATACAAACCTCTAAAATGTATACCTATTGTATGCATCAATTGATAATTACTGTGACATTATGTGTAAAAACTTTCACTGTTTCAGCTGTAGTGACATCATTTTGCCTTGTAGATATTCAGGTAAAGATTTTACCAAAAATGGTCTCAATTGGAATACAGTGTGAACTCCTCCAACCACCCCCTGAGGAGGAAGATGATTCAATTGAAGACTTCAGCTCTAATGATACCAGATCTGTTGAATCCCTCGAATGTGATGATCCAGACTACAAGGTTGAATAAAAAGAGTTTGATGACTTGTTGTAGGGGGTTGTTGTATGTCCTTGTTTTTTGCAACAAGCATATTTGCCTAACTAAAGTAACAATGTAATTTTTTCCTGTAGATAATTAAATAATTTACTAGTATTCAATTGAAGTAAACCATTTGCATTATATTCTATATTCTAATTATTTGCACAACTCTAGATTATTTTATTAGTGACAAACCAGTGAATGACTCGCCTCACAGACAGAGGATCTTTTTTGTGTATGAGGAGTCTCTTATGGAGGTGTTCCAGCACTGCCCAGGCTGTCAAAGTGAATGTTTAGCAGAAGTAGAGAAGATATTTGGAACAGCAGTTAGCATTTATCAAAAATGCATTGGATGTGGGATGGAGAGATTGTGGAACAGCCAGCCTTATATAAGACATACACCTGTAGGCAGTTTGATGTTGCTTTGCTATTCAGTGGCTCCAGTATTAACAAAACATTGCTGTTCCTGCACCAGCTAGGGATCTCTACAATATCGTATCAAACCTACCTCAACCACCAAAACTTGTGTCTACATCCTGCAATAGAGTCCTTATGGAAAGAGGAGCAGACTTCAGTAAAAGAGAAAATCAGGGCTGTTGGAAGCAAATTAATTGCTGCTGGGGATGGCTGTGCAGATAACCCTGATCATAGTGCCAAATATGACAGTTACACCAATCTCAGTAAAGTTATTGACACTGAAATTTTTATGGTAAGATGGTTTGCAGAGTCTCCATTATTTTCTTCATATATCCCTCTTGTATTGGGCATATTTTTAAAACAATGGCAGCTCAATGAAATGTAATCTAAAGTATTTTATTTTTATAAATCCAATTTAGGTGGCAAGTGATTGAATAATTACACTTTTTTCATTTTATTGTATTATGAGTTTGAGTTGCACATCTGTAATAAATAGTTCTTTTTTTGCCAGTTTTATCTGATAGCTCTTATAGATGGATATTAACATAATGCAATTAATGTGAACAATCCTAGAAGCAGTGAAAAGGCTGCTGCTTTGATTTGCATATTGTTAACTGTTCCAGGTAGCTGAAGTCTCTACAAGTAATGCGATGGAAAAAGAAGTATTGATCAAAGGTATTGCATCCATTGAAAGGAGTGGATTGACAATCGAAGAAATGACAACTGATCGACACACATCCATTTACAAGTATTTGAGGGAGAAAAAGAAAGACATCAAACATTCCCTGGATGTATGGCATGTTGCCAAAGGCAAGTACTTTGTAACATTGTCAGTGGTGTCAAGTAATGGAGTACACTTCTGTGGTAAATGACACACCTTGACTACGTGCTGATTAAAAAAAAAAAAAAAAGAGCTTATATTTCTTGAAATGGCTTCATATGTTTTATAATGCATTACATGTTTTAATAAAAAAAATGTACATGTAGTATTTTATATTACAAAGCATGTAGACCAGTTGAAAGATTGTGTGTTTTCCATGGCCCAAAATGGGTACAAAGCTTGTCCATCTAAGGATGTGCCACCTTCAATGTGCCATAAGTACAAAAAACCATCAAAGGAGCAAGCCATCCTTAACCACAAAAGCCATTTTAAAAGTGGACATTAGAACCTTTGACACTTGTTTTGGACATTTCTAGAGAAACTGAACAATTGTTTTATTTTTATATAGTTTATCTTTAAAATGTAATTTACATTTGTTCCAAAGACAACTGAAATCCTCTGTATGTGCCATTCGGGCTAGGAAACTTCTCCCTGATTTTTAAGACCCCACATGCAGGCGTAACTCTGAGGAGAAATCTCCAATACCAACGGTAAAGTTGACGATATGCCACCTGGCAGTATTTCCTGCAACAGCAAATGGCGTATAATTAGTTTAATAAATAAAAGTGAAAGGTTGATGTTTTTATTTTAATTTGTGTATGTTTATATATATATATATATATATATATATATATATATATATATATATATATATAATATATATATATACACGCAGTTTACTTAATGATATTGAACAAGCAGCAGAAATTATTATTGTATGAAATGTACTATTTTTTTTTAAAAACCCATACTGATCCTTTCTTTTTTTCTGATTACTGTATTGTTGCCTGTATTGGTAATATGCATTATCCAATACATCATGGTTAAGGCACACTGTGTTGAAGTCTGGGTGTTGGGTTATACATTTCTGGAGTCTAGTTCTTCACATTTTTCACATGCCGAGAGACTTATGCATGCATTCATATTGTCCAGAATTGATCACTGTAATGCACTCCTCTCTGGTATCCCATAAAATGTGCTATTTCGACTCCAGCTAGTCCAAAACACTGCCGCTAGGATCCTAACAAACTAGCAAAAGGGAATACATTACCCCTGTTCTGGCTTCTTTACATTAGCACCTGGTGGAGTTTAGAATTGATTTTAAGATTTTGCTGCTAACCTATAAAACCCAGAATAACTTGACACTCGTTTATTTACAAGAGTTACTCACCCCATATGTACCCAGTCATTCACGTAGATCACAGGATGCAGGTATTTTGATTATACCGAGGGCGATTAAAAGAGGTGGAAGGGCTTTCTCACAAAGAGCACAGGTTATGGAATGCCCGTCCTACCTTTGCTAGGGAGACTGCGACTGCTACAGCTTTTAAATCTAGACTTACATTGGCCTTTCCTAGTGTGCCTTTACTGTATTTTTAAACATCTTTTTCCTGTGTATTAATTTGATTTGATAATATCGGTATGAGTGCACCATGGACATCTGGGTGCTTACTACCATTCAGACTCTGCAGTTTAAGCATGCTACCCCTCCCTTTCGGGATGACTTCAACATCAATCAAGGACACGCAGGATGACACAGTGATGTCTTAGGAGGTATTAGCTCTGCTGCAAAAGTGGGCTATACATATTACAGACCCCCTCCAGTTGGAGGAAGGGTTCTACTCCAGGTACTTCCTAGTGTCCAAGCGGGATAATGGCCTCAGACCAACCCTTGACCTTAGACAGGTTAACCTGTATCTGACCTGAAAGAGCTTCAAAATGTTGACAAAGCAACAGCTGCTGCAATCAGTCAGCCCAGGCAAATGGTTCACCATGTAACCTCCTTTCAGGTTTCCGGGTTTGGGCTCTCTCTCTCTCTCTCAGCCTGCCTAGCTACGCGTCATGTAGCGCTGGGCAGCTTCACCTGAAGGGAGGCCATTACCATGGACTAGTCCACCCTGGACTGGGGCACTGTGTGGAATGTCAGGGTCTCCACATTAATATTTTGGCGCTGCAGGCAGCTTTCCTGGCCTTGCAGAATTGCAGGAGGTTCAAGGGAAGCATGTGCTGGTCCATACAGATATTACAACAGTGGTGGCCTCAGGTCTCCCAGTCTCCATCGTGTAACTTGCAAGCTTTTGCTTTGGGTGCACTAGAACCTCCTCTTGCCTTGGAGTGAGCAAGGCAACTGTTATATGCCTTCCCACCGCTTGCCATGCTCCCGCTGTGTCTGGAGAAAATCAGGGAGGACCAGGCAAAGATGCTCTTATGCCTCACTTCCACTGCGGGCCCTGGCCAACAGAAATGCATTGCTGTGTTTTTTCCTATTGTGGCCAACCAAATCTGGAAGTTCTTGTCCTGCATCATCAGGTCACTGTGGGGTTGTGGGAAAGTATTGTGCTGCATTTTAAAGAAACCCGTAGTCGCACAAGTTCAGAAAAAAAAAACTGTTGCTATTTTTATTTTTGTGCTGTACACGACTGTAGACAGCATTCTCAAGACCAAATTTTCTGAACCAAAAATAAGATGGATTGAAAGTGAATCTGATAGCTCTGCATCAGAAGATTTCATTCACCGCCGCAAAGCCCATGTGTTAAGTTTAATATTGTATTTATTTTGCTTTCAATTTGTGTATTTCCTTTACATTTAAAACCTAAAATGAAATGAACACTGCTAAACATATAACAGCAAAGCAGTGTTAACAAATGCCATAACCTGTGCTGAAAAATGTGTGTAAGTAACATTTATTTAGGACGTTTGGTGTACAGTAAACCTGATTTAATATTGATCATTTGCCCATGTGTAACTGTGGCAAAGTGGTTGGTAAGGGGAACAGATGTCGCGGTGATGCGGTGCAGGAGTGATGAACAGACAACAGTGATTCAGTGAATAAGTGCTTTATTGCTCTTTTCAAGTTCTGGCGACCGTCAAAAATTTTAAATCCCCGGCAATACACAACAATGTGTAAAGCACAGGGATAATGAAAACAAGGGCACAGTCCTGAACAAAAACAACGGTACGGTCACCAGTCCTGGGTGATCGAAAACATGCAGGTGCTCAGTGCAGTGGTGCTCCGGATAGTGCTCTCCTTTCGACAGCTCCGGAGATGTGCGTTAACTGTCTAGTGCTGAATACAAAAACAGACAGGGACAGACACAACAATACAAAACACGAACACAATCCACTCTGAGAGCTCCTCTCTCAGTCCTTCTCTCTCTCCAATCATTTAACCCAAACAAAGGAGTTACCCTGGCCCCTATATGTAATCCCGCATGATATCGAGATAAACGGTTGCAGCTGCCTTATTACTTGCAGCTGCCTCTCGTTTACCTTTCAAATCAATACGGTCTTACAACAGAGTCGCGCTTCCCTCCAGGCTGACCCACTTCCCTGACCCGGAAACGAACTGTCAGGCCAGCCCTTCCAGATACTTCTCCTCCCGTTCTTTAGCGCCCTCACAGGTCGGGAGGAAGATTCATCACCAGAACTCATCTTTCCGTCACAGTAACAAACATGATTTAAAAATTAAGATTGTAGTAGGTAATTGCAGTTATTTTATTTATTTATTGCATTTATATAGTGCCTTTTATACAAAGTATTACCAATCACTGTACATAGCAGAAAAAAGAACCAACCACAATCGGGTCAGCCTGAGAGTTCTTTCCCAGGGTTCAAGGAAGTCGGCCAGCATTGACCCAGAAGGGAATCAACATTACAGCCACAGATTGGAGAGGCGGTTGCACTTGTTTACCGAGGGCTCATGTGTGACGGCATACAAGAGGACGGAAAATCACAATCTGTTCCTTCGCTTTGGTTTATGTATTGAACCTAGAAGGACTGCGAGAGACCCCAGTTGTAAACTGCACCCAGTCCTGTGAGTGTTTTGTTTGTTTGTCTGTACATAATTTGTCTTGTTTGTCAATTGCTAGACAGCTAATACATTCTGGAGGTGTAGCCATGGGCCAGCATTAAGCTGGAACAACACTTCACCATTGTCACAATAATAAACCTGTATCACCCACCATGAGCACTACTGCATGCACCCAGGACTGGTGACCATGTGCGTATTATTGTGGGGTGGATATTGTTTATTATTTGGGACTGCAATCCCCTTGTTATTTATCCTGTGCAGTACACATTGGTGTGTATTGCCGGGGGATTATTGTTTGGTCGCCAGACCTGGAAAATATAAATAAAACATTTCCCAACAGGATTAAAAATCTCTCTGTCTGTTTCACACACTGCACCTGTATCCACTCAGCCACTTGTTCACAATACACATAAGGCAAATTTTACAAGTTACATTAAAATCCACTAAGATAACAAAGCATTTTATACCACTGCATTTTTTTTCTTGACTTGAAAACTGTAACAGTCCCAGCCTCCAAATTCTGGAGCACTACAAAAAAAAATAATAATAAATGCTATCTCCTGTGTTATTTTTGTTGACCCTAGGAATAAACAGCAGCCCCACATCTTGTGGAAGATAAGGGGTCATTATCTCTTGCAAATAACTAGGTGCTAATCCATTCAGGGCCTTGCAACTTAACTGCAACATCTTAAAATCAATTCTATACTGCACATGGAGCCAGTGTAGAGAGGCCAAAACAGGGGTAATATGTTCACTTTTCCGTTTTTAGTCAGAATTCTAGCAGCGGTATCCGAACAAGCTAAAAGCGGGATACTGTCACGGGTGGGGTGACCAGGGGTAATCATAGTAAATCTGCTTTTAGACTTTGTAACGACTACACCACTTGGGTTTGGCAAGGACAAGGACCTTGATGACCAAGTAGGTAATAATTTCCTCTATGCAGGTTCTTTGTATATTGGGTTCCAATGGACTCACACTGGATGCTTGGATAGGTAAAAACATTTATTGTTTCTCAACAGAGTTAAAGTAGAAAACTAAAAACCACACAGCAGCAAGTTTAAAAGAAAAAAAACAACAAAAGATAGGGAAAGCCACAAAAAATAAAAACTACAGCAGGCAGTCCCCTCCTGTTGGTATTTCTCTAAAAAAATAAATAAAAAGAAAGGTTACTGTCAAATGGCAGTGTGGAAGGTGAGGAATTCACTGACACAAAGAAGTGTAATTGGGACACCACACAGGTGCCCGGTTTTATTCAGTTTCTTTCTTTTGTTATTTTATGTTTAGCATGCAGAGGGCACTGTTTTCCGTGGCCTGCTTACCAACTATGGTAAACAGGACCACAGGAATACCTCAAATGGTAAACAGTACAGGTGTGGGCGCACTCGCAGGTGCTCAACAGAATAAACAAACCAAGCGCATAATGTGATCCATCTGCATCTCCATCCATTTGCGTTGATGATGTAGATATCCTTCTGTCTGGTGTTGATTGCTGAATTGTAATTCTGGCTCCAGGGATCAGCTTATTTTGCCTCCCCAGTGCATCAGCACACACAATGGCTAGGATGCCGGCCCCAGGGATCAACCCAGTGCGGTCTCCCCAGCGCATCAGCAGGACAACCATCTGGATTGAGCTAAGTAGGGTACATCTCTGGGAGCTTCAAGTGGGCACATTCTAGTGAGGCCCACGACTCCTCAAGAGGGCTCAACAGTGATTCTGGCATCCCAGCATCACCCCCCTCCATCCCCCACTCAGCTCAGCCCAGCTTACTTACCCATACATCAGCGTTGCTTTCTTTCTGTTGTGCTTGAGATCCCCATCCAGAATCTTTCCGTCTCAACCATAGCCAGTTGCTGCTCCTTTCTGCTGCTTCAGATAAGTTCTTCACTGTGCGACACAACTCTTGGCCACTGAACCCAACATCTCTGAGAAACCGGGTTGTAGTGTGCCACAAATCCTCAACAACCCACCTCCACTGGGTAAACTCGGACTCTCCATCCACGCTGTTTCGCTTCATCCACAGCATCCTCCCATGACCCCATACAAAATTGTTCGAGCTCTGTCGAGTTCCTTGGGGAGCATTGAGGGACAGCAATCTTCAAGTCATGCCACAAATTTTTGATTGGATTTAGGTCGGGGCTGTGACTGGGCCACTCAAGGATGTCATGCTGAAAGGTGAACTTCAGTCCCAGTTTAGGTATTTTTCCGTGGGCAGCAGGTTTTCCTCAAGGACTTCTCTGTACTTTGCTCCATTCATTTTCCCTTCTATCCCGAAACAAATGCCTCAGTGCCTGCTAATGAGAAATATCCCCATAACACGATGGTGCCACCACGTGCTTCACAGTAGGGATGGTGTTCTTTGCATGATTATACAGTGCCTATAGAAACTCTACACCCCCTTTAAAAATTTTCACCTTTTGTTTTGAGTGGTCCAGTCAGAGCCCGACTTAAATCCAATCGAAAATTTGTGGCATGACTTGAAGATTGCTATCCAGCAACGCTCCCCAAGGAACTTGACAGAGCTTGAACAGTTTTGTAAAGAAGAATTGTCAAATATTGCCAAATCTAGGTGTGCAAAGTTGCTAGAGACCTATCCCAACAGACTCACAGCTGTAATTGCTGCCAAAGATGCTTCCACCAAGTATTGACTCAGAAGGGTGTCGACTTATCCAATTATGATCTTTCAGTTTAGTATTTAATATATATACATTTTTTTCTATAAAATCCTTTTTCCCTTAACAGTGTGTTGTATGGTGTGTAGATAAGTGGAAAAAATCCTCATTTAAATGCATGAAACTGACACAACAAAATGTGAAAAAAGTTCAAGGGCGTGTAGACTTTCTATAGGCACTGTATGCATTTATTAACATTATAAATGTAACGATTACTGTAATATACAAACCAAAAAAATATTTTAAGGTTTAAGCTAATTGTAATGAAATTACCTTTCATTCTAATACTAATTCTTAAATTGATTAAATTAAATGCTTGCTTCTGCTTTTGCAGTCTATTTGTATTACAGTGGAGCCTTAAACAAGCAAAAACACTTGTTAGTTTAAATATTATGCTTCTTATTAGACCAAAATACTTAAAACATTATTTCTCTTCAGAGTTCTGTCACTCTATTATGAGATCAGAATACTTTTTTTTTTAAAATGTAAAACCTCTATGCTTAGTAACAACACAATCAAATTGTCCTTTTTAGTTTCAAATATCGTTCTGCCTAAAAAAAAAAAAAGGGTTACCCTTTTGTTTTTGCTAATTTACAATTCATACTTCTTTCAAGGTTACAGGCTTCCATGTACAATAGTCTTCCAAACGTGTATATCCACGAGTAACAATGGCACACAGACAAGCTTTTTTTTTCTTCTAACATTAAGATATGTTCAGTTTTCTTAGTGCAAATCATTGTAACCTGTTCATAATTTGCTGCAATATTATTTATACTGGTTGTATATTCTTGAAAACACAGTACAATTATTACAGTGTCAGTTAGTCCTGAACTTCTTTCATTTTTAACTGTAATATGTTCTTTCAACAATAATACTGTTATTTGTATAACAGTTTCACTTTAAATGATTTTATAACATGTATTTGTAATTTAGTTACTTCAGTATAACAGTTGTTAATACTATTTTACTGAATTAAGTCTGACCCCTTTCTCTGTTCATACTAAATCCAGTTTTTCCAGAAGCAGGTTTTAAGACATCCTAGCCTTTTGTCAATTTGTTTGGTGTTGATTAGTATGAGACACGACCGTAAGCATTTTCTAATACCTCCTACCTTCTGTTATCTGAAAGTAATGAAAGTAAAGTAACGAAATAAACGCTAACAAGGCCTTATGATAACAGCTTGCCAAGTTTAACTCCTCCCAGCAGGTGCTTTCATAGACTGCACACAACACCTATCCATTGCTTTCTACTGAGTATATAGATTTTTTTGAAAGAAATATATACAGTATTATTATAATTATTGACAAAGAGTTTATCATATTAGTTAAAAATCAATACAGACTTGTTTAAATCATCCAATTCATGTCTAATAACTCAGCACTATCCCAACAGGAATCTAACTCTGCACTAGGCTCATCTCGGGCAGGTTCTGTGAATGCCACGACAGGCCTATGCATATCTGCTAAAACACATTACAGTCATTACAATATTTGTTGCAGTTTCACAAATATTCAATGTGTATCCCAAAGATCAACCTACTTCCAGTAACTGTGACAGTCTCGGGTCAGTTTCTGCTCTCAATGAGTCAGTTTCCGTTCACAGGTGTGGGTGACAGTCTTTAAAAGCCTGGTACCTGCAAAAACTTATCTTGTTAGCTGAGCTCCCATTTCTACATTCTCATTCCCATCGTCAGTGGGCAAACACATTTTAACTGAATCTGGGTCCCTCAAAGAACTGCATACCCTTGCAACCAAGGCCTTCCATGCAAAAGGATCTAATGACTTATAGCACAAAAGGGACGTGCCAGAACTATCTATGACACTAGCTTATAGTTATTGAGGACTTTAGGGTCCAAATTGTGTTTCTTGAGCATAGGCTTTACCACAGCTACCTTAAGTGCTGAGGGAACTATACCAGAGGAAAGTGAATCATTTATCATTTTTAAAATATGGGTAATAATAACACCAAGAACGTATTTTAATAGTTTTGTAGGAATAGGATTAAGAGAACATGTAGGATCTCTCATATGTTGAACTAGCTCTGTCAGTTCCTGTAAGATAATCAAAGAAAAAGCCCACACAGTAGCCTTAATAGGTGTAGGTGGTACAATTGTGTTTGTCTTCCATAATAGAAAGTGTCTGTGGAATGTTATTTCTGATGTATTGTATTATATTTTTGAAGAAATGTAATAAGTCATTGCAGCTGTGACAAGCAAGGGTAGGGCTATTAGGGGAAGGATTAGTTAATTTACCTTGGGGAGTAAAAAGAAATCTAGGATTATTTTATTTGTTTCAATTAAATTAGAATATGATGATCTAACCAATGCCAGAGCCTTCCTTTATTTAACATTAGAAGGACCAGAGATACTCATAATTAAAAGCCCCGCAGCTGTATTCAAAACACTGTAAATAGTATAACGAAAGGAGAAACAGTCAGATGTAATTAGTTTTTTGTATCGAGTATGCAACAAACATCTGAACAACCAAAGTGTGTGTATATAAAGAGAAAGGCAAGTGTGTCGAAGCTCAGGATGAACTTTTGATAATAGCCCGCTAGTCCCAAGAAAGATTGCACCTGGGTTTTGGTCATAGGAACCGGACAGTCAGCCAAGGCTTTCACCTTAGCAACCAGCTGTCTGATCTAGCCACTCCCTATTCGATACCCCAAATATTCAGACTCACTCTTCCCAATGGCCCATTTCTTTGGGTTAGCAGTGAGCCCCGCCTCCCACAGGTATTGCAGCACCACTGCTACCTTCCACAGATGACTCGGCCAATCCTCACTGTGTATAACCACATCATCTACGTAATCAGCGGCATACTGCTGATGGGGCCGCAAAATGCAATCCATCATCCGCTGGAAAGAGGCTGGTGCTCCGTGCAACCCAAAGGGCATGGTCCTGAACTTGTATAACCCAAAGAGAGTCGAAAACGCTGTCCTCTCTCTGGATTCTGGGGTCAGGGGTATCTGCCAGTACCCCTTTGTTAAATCCAGTGTCGTCATGAAATGAGCAATGCCTAGACGCTCCAGCAACTCATCTACCCAGGGCATAGGATAAGCGTCAAACTTTTTTTGAGGGTCTTATTAAATGCTCCACACGACCATCGGTCTGGGGGTGAAAAAGGTTACACGTTCCGCTGCCTAGCCAGGACATAAAGTTGGTACCTTGATCTGTCAGTATTTCCTTGGGGATCCCTACCTGAGTGAAAACCTTCACTAGGTTTTTGGCAACAGATTTAGCAGACATTTCCTTGGGGATCCCTACCTGAGTGAAAACCTTCACTAGGTTTTTGGCAACAGATTTAGCAGACACAGAATGGAGGAGAATGGCCTCCATAAATGTGTGTATCCTGCAGCACTGTGCTCTAGCGGTCCAACTATATCCATTCCAATTCGATCAAACGTAGCTTCCACGAGTGGTAAAGGCACTAATGGGGCTTATGGGACGGCTCTAGGGCTGGCCTTCTGACACTCCCCACAACATTCGCAAAAATGCCTAACATCACCATCCAGCCCCAGCCAATGGAACCGTGACACAAGCCTAGCTTTGGTCTTGTCCCTCCCCAAAATGTCCAGACAGGGGAATAGCGTGAGCCAGCTGTTGCAAATCCTCTTTACGCGGCGGCATGTCTGGGCTCGACCACCCAACCGTTAACCACAGCTGCTTGGTCAAAGAGCCTGCCCAGAACGTCTTCGCACCCTTGCTCGAGTCGGAAGTCACGGGAGCGAGCTAAAAAAATCTGCTCCCATTGCTTCCAGCTCGGGATCAAATCAGTCCTGAGCAGAGGCAGCCGAACCAAAGCCCTGGGCTGGCTCCGTGGCCTCCCCCCCAGACTCTTCCCCAATCCCCACACCTGAAATTTCTCAGACCCCCTCCATTGCCAGCCCTCATTCTTAGCGATCTGGCACTCACGTTTAGTTTTACAGGGTTTAAATTTGTGGCAATACCATTCTGGATCACGAAAAGGGAAGATCTCTCCAATTACTTCCTCATTCTTAGCCAATAGGGAGGACGGGGCTGTCATGGCAGCCAACAAATCTTTAAACTCCTCACAGTCCTGTCCCAGTACTACCGGTACTGGCAATCAAGGACACAACCCCACCTGTACTCGCGCCACCTGCTGGCCAATTTCTACATTTACAGTGCCGTGAAAAAGTATTTGCCCCCTGTCTGATTTTCTGCATTTTTGCACATTTTTCATATTGAATTTAGTGAGATCTTTTTGTGGGTTGTAGTAGTATATAGAGGGAGTTTGAGAGAAAAAATGACAGCAAAGTTTGGTGCTTCTTTCAATTGTTTGGTGTGTAAGGTAATCAAACATGCAATTTTCAGGTGTGTATATAAAAGTTATTGCTCCCCTAGTTAACTCAACCCAATTAAAGGTATAATTAGGGTCACCTGTTTGAATACTTAACAATCAGGCTTGATTTGTGCCAGCCCTGCCCAATATAAATCTGACTAACTTTGGCCCTTACAACCAGAGTGAAGTTGTGAGCACACAGGTTCTAGAGGCACATCATGCCACGATCAAAAGATCAAAATTCCTGAAGACCTCTGGGGGGAAAAAAAAATAAAAAATTCTGATGCCTATCAGTATGGAAAGGGCTACAAAGCCATTTCTAAGGCTCTGGGGCACCACAAAACCAGAGTCAGAGCCATATTGTCCACATGGAGAAAGTTTGGGACAGTAGTGAATCTTCCCAGGAGTGGCGGTCCTGCCAAAATCTCTCCAAAAGCAAGGTGTAAAGTCATCCAGGAAGTCAAAAAAGTACCCTATAACAACATCCAGGGATCTGCAGGCCTCTCTCACTTTAGCTAAGGTCAGTATTCATGACTCCACCATCAGAAAGACTGGGAAAAAATGGGATTCGTGGCAGAGTAATGGAAGTAAGTAAGGCGGAAACCAATGCTCACTAAGAAGAACATGAATGCTCGTCTCAAAGTTTGCCAAAAAGCACCTGGATTATCCTCAAGAGTTCTGGAACAATGTTCTATGGACAGATGAGTCAAAAGTGGAACTTTTTGGCCAACATGGGCCCCGTCATGTCTGGCGAAAACCAAACACTGCATTCCACAGTAAGAACCTCATACCAACGGTCAAACATGGTGGTGGTAGTGCCATGATTTGGGGATGCTTTGCTGCATCAGGACCTGGACGACTTGCCATCATTGAAAGAACCATGAATTCTGCTCTATATCAGAGAATTCTACAGGAGAATGTCAGGCCATCCGTCCGCGAGCTGAAGCTGAAGCGTAGCTGGGTCATGCAGCAAGACAGTGATCCGTAACACACAAGCAAGTCTACATCAGAATGGTTGAAGAACAAGAAATTTAAAGTTTTGGAATGGCGTAGTCACAGTCCAGACCTAAACCCCATTGAGATGTTGTGGCAGGACCTGAAACAACAGTTTATGCTCAAAAAACCCCACAAATGTCATTGAGTGGAAGCACTTCTGCATGAAAGAGTGGGTCAAAATTCCTCCACGGTGCTGTGAGAGACTGATCAATAATTACTTTTGCTGCTAAAGGTGGCATAACCAGTTATTGCGTCTAAGGTCTAATTACTTTCACATGGGGGCATTAGGTGTTGCATAACTTTCTTTAATAAATAAATTAAATAAGAATCAAAATGTTGTGTTATTTGTTCACTCAGGGTCTCTTTTACCTAATATGAGAGTTTGGTTGAAGATATGATAACATTCAGTGTCAAAAATATGCAAAAATTCAAAAAATCAGACGGGGCAAATACTTTTTCATGGCACATTATATATCATGCATCCTTCACAAAGACAAATCTGCCCGATTCCAGCCTTGCTGAAGCACCCCCAGATGAGTCCAATTTTCAGCTTTGCCCAACACCTGGTCATCTAATGGTTAGATGGAGACCTGGAAAGGCCTACGAGCCACAGTGTCTTGCACCCATTGTGAAATGTGGTGGAGGATCGGTGATGATCTGCGGGTGCTTCAGCAAGGCTGGAATTGGGCAGATTTGTCTTTGTGAAGGACGTATGAATCAAGCCAAGTACAAGGTTGTCCTGGAAGAAAACTTGCTTCCTTCTGCTCTGACAATGTTCCCCAACTCTGAGGATTGTTTATTCCAGCAGGACAATGTTCCATGCCACACAGCCAGGTCAATCAAGGTGTGAATGGAGGACCACCAGATCAAGACCCTGTCATGGCCAGCCCAATCTCCAGACCTGAACCCCATTGAAAACCTCTGGAATGGGATCAAGAGGAAGATGGTTGGCCACAAGCCATCAAACAAAGTAGAGCTGCTTGAATTTTTGCGCCAGGAGTGGCATAAAGTCACCCAACATCAATGTGAAAGACTGGTGGAGAGCATGCCAAGACGCATGAAAGCTGTACCTGAAAATCAGGGTTATTCCACCAAATATTGATTTCTGAACTCTTCCTAAGTTAAAACATTAGTATTGTGTTGTTTAAAAATGAATATGAACTTATTTTCTTTGCATTATTCGAGGTCTGACAACACTGCATCTTTTTTATTATTTTGACCAGTTGTCATTTTCTGCAAATAAATGCTCTAAATGACAATATTTCTATTTGGAATTTGGGAGAAATGTTGTCAGTAGTTTATAGAATAAAACAAAAATGTTCATTTTACCCAAACACATACCTATAAATAGTAAAACCAGAGAAACTGATAATTTTGCAGTGGTCTCTTAATTTTTTCCAGAGCTGTATATATATATATATATATATATATATATATATATATATATATATATATATATATATATATATATATATATATATATATATTACACACACATACAGTGGCTCTGTGATGGTGTGGTGGTGAAACAGATGTCAGGGTCACTGTTACAGGTGCATAAAACCCCAGTACCAGCAATGATAGAGGGTGTGTTTTATTTATGGGAACGCAGTCCAAAGCAACAAATAAATACAAATCATATGTCCCAATAGTGCTGGCAGTAGTGCGGCAGCTCCATGTCGTGACGATTCACTCCGACCCCGGTCCTGACAATAAACAAACCAAAAACACATAGCAAACAAACAAACACATGGCTCAGCAACCCAGGTTCAGTGTTACCTCCAAAATCCCTGCACTTGCAAAATGACAACCCTTATATACCAAGAGACTCCACCCCATGATCAGCGCTTCTGAGCATACCTGCCAGTTGTCTAATGCAGCACAGCTGATCACAGTAGTCTTGTCCCCTAATATGGTCATTCCACCTTGCACTAGATGGCCGACTTCCTTTTCCGCCCCTCTCTCCAAGCTGGCCCGTCTCAGTACAGGCGTGCAAGTACTTAGCGCCCTCTTGGGTCGGGAGGGAGATTTACAGCTCAGATCCTCTTGCTGTCACATATCCTTTTCCTCAGAGTGCAGCCGAAGGCACACTCGTTCAACACTACCTTCCCCAATTGGCCCCCCTCCCTAAAGAAAAAATGTGCATTTGTGTGCTTCTTACTCGCACAATGTTTCATCCGAAAGTTGAAAGATTGCAACACCAGATACCATTGAGTTATCCGAGCATTGTTATCCTTCATCGTGTCTAACCACTTCAGTGGAGCGTGTTCTGTGACAAAGACAAAACGACGCCCCAGAAGATAATACCAGAGGGAATGCACATCCCATTTAATGGCCTTCTCGATGACGGAGTAGTTACGCTCCCGAGGGAGCATCTTCTTACTGATGTACAAGACGGAGTGTTCTACTCCATCAATCTCCTGGGACAAGACCGCCCCAAGACCTACGTCAGATGCATCAGTCTGGAGGATGAATTCTTTGCTGAAATCAGGAGATAATAGTGCAGAAGCTTGACTCGGTCGCATCTTTATCACATCAAAAGCCTCCTGACACTCAGCTGACCACTTTACCAAATTTGGAGCCTGTTTCTTAGTGAGATCCATTAACGGGGTAATGATAGTGGAGAACTCGGGGAGGAATTTATGGTAATAACCTGCTAACCCAAGAAGGGATCCAACCTGGGTTTTGGTCTTCGGAATTGGAGTGTCCAACAAAGCCTGGACTTTAGAGGCCATCTGCTTCACATGACCATTACCCATAATATAACCCAAATATTGTGTTTATAGTTTGGCAAACGCAAATTTCCTCAGGTTGGCTGTTAGCCCCACTTCCCTTAGAGACTGAAGGATGGCTGCAAGTCTAACAAGATGCTCTTTCCAGGAAGAGCTAAACACTACCACATCGTCAATATACGCGGCCGCATATTTCTGATGTGGAGCTAGCACTTGATCCATCAGTCTCTGAAAGGTTGCTGGAGCCCCTTGCAGCCTGAGCGGCATGGTCACAAAATGGAACAAGCCTTCCGGAGTTGAAAATGCAGTTTTCTCGTGAGAGCTTAGAGTTAAGGAAATCTGCCAGTATCCCTTCATCGGATCGAGGGTGTAGATAAACCACGCCCTCCTATCCGGTTCAAGAGCTCATCCACTCGCTCCGTGAAGGCTCTATGACTCCAAGCTCTAACATATCCGCTACCTCTTGGCTCACCGTCCCCCTCTGACTTTCAGGGATGCGATACGGTCTCTCCCGCACCCTCACACCTGGGGAAGTAACAACAACATGTTTGATAATATTCGTTCTACCTGGCAACTCAGAAAAAACATCACTGAACTTCCCAGTTAACCCCTGTATCTCTCACTGTTGACTGGGAACTAATTGATCCCCCACCACAACCTTCGCATTGCTAGGGGGATGAATGTCAGCACCAAAATCATCCTCGACCTTATCTCCCACAATGAACAGAGCCTCCCTTTCCCTCCAGGGTTTCAACAAATGAATGTGGTAAATTTCAGTTTTATTATGGCAGTTGAGTTGCCGAATCTCATAATTTACCTGTCCTATCGCCCGCAACACTTCATATGGTCCCTGCCATTTAGCAAACAGCTTTGATTCACTTAAGGGCAGGAGCAACGTCACCTTATCCCCAGGCCAAAAGGTCAGAATCCGTGCGTTTTTGTTATAATGTCACTCCTGACCATGCTGAGCCTGTTTTAAGTTATTATGCGCTCCCCGCCCCCCCAAAGTTCCTATGTAACTATGTCCAAAATTCCACGGGGCTGTCTTCCATACAACAATTCAAACAGTGAAAACCCAGTGGAACTTTGGGGTACTTCCCTAAAAGCAGAAAACAAATAGGGCAACAGCTGGTCCCAGTCTTTACCATCAGGCCGCATTAATTTCTTTAACATTTGTTTTAATGTTTTATTAAACTTCTTCACTAAACCATCCGATTGTGGGTGGTAAACAGAGGTCACTATCTTTTTAATATTACACAACGTGCACAGCTCCTTCAATATTTAAGACAAAGGGAGTTCCTTGGTCTGTAATTATTTCATTTGGAAAACCAATTCTACAGAAAACCTGGAACAAGGCTTGAGCTATGGCCTTTGCAATGGGAACCCTCAAAGGAATCGCTTCTGGATACCTAGTTGCGTAATCTACCATAACCAAAATGTGCTTGTAACCCAAACTTGTTTTTTCTAAAGGCCCCACCAAATGCATGCCAATTCGAGAAAATGGAACTTCAGTTATTGGTAATGGAATCAAATGAGCTGGTGTAGGTTTTTTCCCCTGACCCCAATTGACATTCTTTAAACAGATTAGAACGGTTAAGTATTTCTTGGTAAACCCCAGACCAGAAGAATCTACTTAAAATCCTTTCCCTAGTTTTATGGGCACCTAAATGACCACACAGTACATGACCATGTGACAAATGGAAAACCAATTCTTTAAACTAGTTGTTATAACCAATCACCTTGATCAGTTTTAGTTGCTCTATACAATAAGTCATGTCTTGTGATAAAATGTGGAATAGGTATTACCCATTTTTTAAATATAAAAAATGTATATTTTACAAAGGAATCTAGTTTTCTTTTGGTAAAAAATAAATAAATAAATAAATAAATCATTCTGAATTGTTGCTAGTACCAAAGAGCATGGGTGTCAATGTCTTTAATTAAACCGGCAGTCACACATTGTGAAGAATCTTCCAGGCCATTGGAGTCCAGGCGGAGTACGTCAACTTGAATCATTATAAAAGGATAGCCATTATAGTAAGGTTAAGGACAATTAATTAGTTGCTAATATTACTTTCTTGGCCAAAGACTATAAATAAATGGGTGGTTAGAAAGAAAGAGTGTAATAAAAGCAGAAGCATGGTTTATTTAGCTCTGTGTAATTGACCTCTGTAGACCAACTAACAGTTCAATTTGTATGGTGGTTCTTTACTGGGCACTAAAATACTTTGGAATTATTGTTTTTGAGAACCAACCCACTATTGTGCACTAGGGCCTAGTTAATAGCAAGCCCTTGTTTGTTTATATTTTAGAGGTTTTGGCTTGTAGTATTAGTTAGTAATAAAAATAAATAATAAACAACAAAAATGAGGGGTGTTTCATTCTATTTAGAAACATGGTACCAAGTACAGTTTCAGATACCACACTTATAAAAGCTTCCCATATTAGAAGAATAGCAAAGTGTAATAAAAAAGCATACCAAACCAGGGTAAACTATTGCTAATGCATATTATAAGTATGGGAAAATCATGGTGAAACTGCAAACATACCACAAAAAATACTGCGGTATACTTTTAGAAGGGCATTAAGGAAGAGCCTTTTTCCGTGGTCACAGTGACCACATAGCGTTCACCCTGTGTGTGATGTAACATGGTTTGACAGAAATACAATGACTCTTGGTTGTAAATCACCCTCCTGACCTGTGAGGGTGCTAAGCAGCGAGAACAGAGTTCCTTGGATGGGCTGGCCTGACAGTTCTTTCCCAGGTTTCAAGGGAAGTCGACCAGCCAGGAAGTGGGCGAGACTCTGTTGCAATAACGCATTGACCCGGAAGGGAAATGACGTGGGAGCTGTAGATTGGAGAGGCGTACTCTGTTCCTTCGCATTGGTTTTTGTAAATAAACTGAGAAGGACTGTGAGAGACCCCGTTCCTAAAGTAAAAAAGTACTGTGAGTGTTTTGTTTGTTTCGTCTTGTAATTGTCTGTCTTGTCTTGCACATTACCAGACAGCTAGCACAGTTCCGGAGCTGTCGTCAAGGGCCAGCACTAAGTCGGAAAGGCACTTCACCAACAGTCAGTAAATAACCTGTATCACTACTGCACACACCCAGGACTGGTGACCGTGTATGTATTATTGTGAGTCAGATATTTTGTTTATTAGTTGGGACTGCAATCCCATTATTGTTTACCCCGTGCAGTATATATTGTTCTGTATTGCCGGGGGATTATTCTTTAGGTCACCAGACCTGGAATATAAAAATAAAGTTCATTGTTCCAAACTGGATTACAAGGCACTGTCTGTTTAATTAACGCACTGCATCACCATTTTGTCACACATAGTTATTAGAATTTATATCTATTAATACAATCACAGTAGTCAATATACATGGTTTACTGTTACAGTAACTAGGTTGCTTTTCATAAAATGTGTCCTCTTTAGACCCTGAACAGTATACTGCACAAAACAATGCACAAGTTCAGCAGAGTTAATTGGATTATGAAGCAGTGTACTACAGGTGCACTCCACGTATAATTGCTCTGGTTAAAACTGACTCATTTCTAATGTATATACATTTTAATATGTAGTTTTCATATATATAAAGTATATTATATATATATCATATATATATATATATATATATATATATATATATATTTTTTTTTTTTTTTTTTTTTTTTTTTTTTTCTTTTTCTTTAAATAAAGCCAACTGTTCGGAGGAGATTGCATGAAGCTGGCCTAACTGGAAGAATTGCTGCAAAGAAACCACTGTTAAGAGTGCAGAATAAGAGGAAGAGACTTGCCTGGGCCAAACAACACAGAAACGGGACATTTGAGGAGTGGAAGTCAGTCTTATGGACCAGTGAGCCAAAATTTGAAATATTTGGGTCCAATATTTGGGTTTGTAAGATGCAGAGAGGCTGAGCGCAGAGTTCTGCATGTGTGGTTCCCACTGTAAAGCATGGAGGAGGCAGTTTCATGGTCTGGGGTTGCTTTGCTGGTGACAGAGTTGGTGATCTTTATCAAGTCCATGGCAACATCAACCAGCATGGCTATCATAGCATACTTCAGAGGCATGCCATTCCATCAGGATTACGGCTAGTTGGACAGTCCTTTATTCTTTGGCAAGATAATGACCTGAAACACACCTCAAAGTTGTGCAAGAACTATCTCGCGAAGAAAGAAAGTGAAGGAGAACTCAATCTAATGACCTGGCCTGCCCAGTCTCCAGACCTCAATCCCATAGAACTTGTATGGGATGAACTAGTCAGAAGAGTCAAAGCAAAGCTATCCACAAGTGCCCTACATCTCTGGGAATTGCTGCAGAAGAGCTGGGTAGACATGTCGGGTGATTTCCTTCTGAAAATTGTTAACTGAATGCTTCGTGTTTGTGAGGCTGTTATTAAGGCACAGGGTGGCTATTTTTAGGAATCCAAGATTTAGAGACAATTTTCAATTTTCTTGAACATTGCTTTGATACTCCTTAGGTTTTTGTTTTGTATATTTTAACTTGTGTTTTCATTTTCAAGTATTTACGGAAACGTATACGACATAAAACATTGTCAATTATGAGAAAAACCTAGTTTCCAGCAAGTGTACTCAAACTTTTGACTGGTACTGTATATATATATATTATATATATAGTTTTCTCTGCTATCAATGTGATGTAACCACCAGAAAATGACTTTTCTCTGTTTTAATTTCTTTTTCAAGGCATGCAAATCCGTCGAGTGGCAAACATCTCTCTGGTAATGTTGTTGAAGCTGACACCCTGGGATCCTTCAAGAAGCTGCTTGATGAGATTTTGGGATCAATAAGCTACTAACAACCAAACGAGCAAGATGGGCCGAATGGCCTCCTCTCGTTTGTAAACTTTCTTATGTTCTTATGTTCTTATATTAGCATACCTGTAGTGCTGAACCTGGTGAGCTCCCAGCAAATCAGGAACACGTCCTTCAGTCCCTTATGAATAGTCTTTGTTCAGTTTTACTAACGATTTGTCAGTGCTGTAAGCATCCTCTAAACTATATTATATCATAGTGCCTGGTATGTCATACTGCAGAGCTATGCTTGATTGAATACACTCGTCTCAAAAGCTAAATGGTTAAGATGAACAATTCCAATGCCCTTTAATAAACAGGAATCTAAGGCACGGATACTGCTTTAAAGTAAACAGGAAGTTAAAATGGAGCCATTAGAACTGGCACCTCATTGATGTCAGGTGAACTCATCTGGAGTTACTATAGTTAGGAATGAGTCTCGCGACTGACCAGTTGCTATTACATTTCACTTTTGGGAATTACAAAAAATTTAATATGTCTCTCTTTAAGGCGATAAAACTGCCAAAAACCTGCCAAAAGAAATTAAATAAAGCATAGTATTGATGGTTTTTGTATTTCATCCCATTTAGTCTATCGCCAATAAAGAAAGAAAAATGCTGCTTATATTGAATGCATGATCGATGTAGAATGTGACAGATTTCAATTCGCACAGCAGAAAACATTTTTTATTAGGAGTCTGATATCTCAGATTTACTGTATGTTATTTCACTACCAGGCAGTTAAGCATGACCCATCATTTATCCAATTCACAGTTGTTGGCTAGGTTGAAGACCCTGGAAGCCTTCTTACAATTACATGCCAAAAGAGAAAAAAGATGTAGAATTGCTTTATTCTGGTGTTCTATTTAAAAGCATACCGTGAAGAAGCCACTAAACTGTCTATAGTCTTTTTGCAGGGAAATATGAGCCAGTCTGTCTGCTAGGGAGATGCCAAGGGCTATGTTAATCCTACTGTACACAGCTGTAAGGTTGCTAATGCTTAAGCCTGGCTGAGGTTGGCCAGTAAAAGCCAATTACACTGTGTTAAATACATCAGGTACAATGTATTTATAGTGGAACTATGCAAAGTACTGGCACTGTGATAAAGAGGCACATTCAGTCCGTATGTGAATGTGTCATATTGACACAATTGGTGTTTTTTTTGCCCTGGGGTCAATTGGAGCGCATCACTGTGATACAGGTATATTTCCATTCCCACGGAATACAAGAGCATTTAAAACCAATTTGTTGCCACTGGCTAGCTTGTTGGGATGCTGATTAAGAGTAAACCATACAAATTTGTTATTATATGCACCTGTAGACATATGTACAAAAAAAGTATCTTTTTTAACTTTAAGTGTACAAAATGTAGGTGAATTGAAAATCTTGACATTTTTCAAGAGTGGTAACAGCGAGCCCCCAAAAAATAGGTATCCTATCTTTTTGATACTTGTTTTAATTGTTATAGATTTCATGCTGTTAGTTTTTTTTTGCATTTGGGACCCCATCCCCATGACGATGCTTCAGTATGCACTTATAAATTAAATTAGAATTTTGAGGAGATGGCCGCGCCTTATATCACCTTATCATTATCGACTGGATTGGCTATAGTGGTTTGCCGCAAGTGCTGTAAAACAGGAACGCTTTTAACAATGTAACTCAATAGCCCCATCGGAAAGGCTGGCGGGTTGACGGAGTCCCCTGGCTTCTGGTGTGCTTCCCTGCTGTCAGTACCTCAACAGTCATGCTTCATATTAGTGCCACACAGAAAAACCCTGGTCAATCAAACCCACTGTATATTTATCAAGATCGAGAGTGTTGACATTCTCTGAGTTTCCCTGATACAGAAAATGTAAATGGGTTTCTTATGGAACAATCGCCTGTACGCTTGTAGTGAATACAATCTCATTTTTGTATCTGAATTGATGTCAACAAATATTTGATCGAATATTTGTTCTTTACCACGGTCTTCTAATGTAAAAAGGGAGACTCAAACAGCAGGATTATGGTATAAAACAAGACCGTGCTTGTATGTTTATTGTCTGCTTTGTTTTGAAGCACATTGTCAATAACAAATGGCAATCACTATTTTACCAAAAAAACAAAAAAAAAAAAAACAAAAGCACAATGGAGAACTAAACTAAACTTTTCAACACAAAAGTAAACTATGATATTGGATGGCTAAACAGTTTACCGATCAAAACAGTTTGAATAATTATTTTGTAGCGCATATAAACGATATCTTTCATTGAGTCGCTGCAACACATTGGGCCTGCAGGCAGGACTGAGCCTTGTCAAAGACCCTGCAGTGTGGTTTCAGCCCTGCATAAATAGCTGACTTAACTAAGCACAGGTGTTAACCCTGGGTAAGGACACAATTACCTTACCATTGGCCTCCACCTGTGAACCATTAAAGTTCCTGTCACATTTTCTGGATAAAAACCCCACTGTTGAAGGATCATTGGTAAGGCTGTGAATCTGAAGGAAAATGAAGACCAAAGAGCATTCTACAGAAGTTAGAGATAAACTAATACAAATGCATAGATTAGGGAAAGGGTACAAAATAATATCCAAGTGTTTGGGTATCCCAATGAGTACAGTTGGATCAATAATCAGGAAGTGGAAGCTGCATCACACCACCCAGGCACTTCCAAGAAAAGGCTGTCCCTCAAAACTCAGCACTCAAACAAGAAGGAGACTTGTGACAGAAGCCACAGAGAGGCCAACAATCACTTTGAAGGAGCTAGAGAGTTCAGTGTCTGGGAGTGGAGTAATGGTGCACCAGTCAACCATATCAAGAGCTCTGCATAACACTGGCCTGTATGGGAGGGTGGCAAGAAAGAAGCCGTTACTCAAAAAGTATCATCTGAAAGCATGTCTGGAGTTTACCAGAAAGCATGAGAGTGACCCAGCTGCGATGTGGGAAAAAGTTTTGTGGTCAGATGAGACCAAGATAGAGCTTTTTGGCCAAAACTCAAAGCGCTATGTGTGGCGCAAACCTAACACTGCCCATGCCTCAAGACACACCATCCCTACAGTGAAGTCTGGTGGTGGCAGCATCATGCTGTGGGGATGCTTCTCATCAGCAGGGACTGGTTATCTTGTTACAATTGAAGGAAGAATGGATGGAGCAAAATACAGGAACATACTGCAAGAGAATCTGCTTCAGTCTGCTAAAAAAAACTGAAGCTTGGGAGAAAATTCACCTTTCAGCAGGACAATGATCCCAAGCACAAGGCCAAAGCAACATTGGAGTGGCTCAAGAACAAAAAGGTGAATGTCCTACAGTGGCCCAGTTAAAGTCCTGATCTCAATCCCATTGAGAATATGTGGCACTATTTGAAAATTGTGGTCCACAAGCATTGTCCAACCAACCTGAACAACCTGGAGCAAATCTGCCAAGAAGAATGGGCCAAAATCATTCCAACACTATGTGCAAAGCTGGTACATACTTACCACAAAAAACTTAAAGCTGTTATTGCAGTGAAAGGTGGCTCTACCAAATATTAATGTGGGGGGGTTTAATACTTATGCAAGCAAGATATTTCAGTTTTTTATTTTTCTTAAAAATATTTCCTAACATTAAACCAATGTCACCTTACAATAATTGATTTTGAGTTTAAGTGTTTTAAAATGCAATATTGAACAGAACAAAATTTCAATGTACCATTTGTAATTCAGTAATATGAGAGAATTGGGAAATTATATATATATTAATAATATATATATATATATATATATATATTATATATATATATATAATATATATATATATTTAAGTGTCAAGTCTAATCTATTCAAGGCCTTGTAAGTTAACAGCAAAATCTTCAAATCAATTCTGTTCTATACAGGGAGCCAGTGTAAAGAAACCAAAACAAGTGTAATATGTTCACTCTTCCTGGTTTTAGTCAGAATTCTAGCAGCTGTATTCTGAACAAGCTGCAAGCGGGATAACGCATGTTTTGGACACAAGAAAAAAGCACATTACAATAATCAATTATAGATGAAACAAAGGCATGTATTAGTCTCTCTGCATCATGTACGGAAATAATTGGTTTGATGGCTATATTTCTCAAATGGTAAAAAGATAATTTGGTAACTTCTCTAATATGAGTCTCAAATGATAGATCAGGATCAAAGATGCCCACAAACTCATAATTTCTAGTTTAAGTTTTGATGAGAGACCGCAAGGGTCAAGCTCATGTAATCCCACATTTCCTTTTAGTTGGTTCTGTGAGCCCACTAGTATAACAGCTGTTTTATCTGAATTCAACATTAGAAAACTTTTTAACATCCCTTCTTTGGACAGTATCCAGGGCCACAATGTCCCTTTGGTGCTGTGGTGACTAGAAATGGACAGTATTCCAAGAGTGGTCCCATCTGTGCATTATAGAACCTCTTCATAACCCCACTGAATTATACTCTTTTGACTATATACCTAAGTTGGCTTTGCCTAATAAATATGACTTTCTATCCTAGATAGTAAATGATAAATAGCATCTATTAAGAAATGTCAGTTTTACATTCAGTTATAAAATTAGATGTATTTTGAAACACTGGTCTCATTTTATATCCAAGTTTAGCTGAACTTAACGAAGGATCCCAAATGCCTCGTCAAATGTGTGATGCACTGCTCAGGGTTCCTAATCTGTCCCTGAATGCAAGGCTTCCAGGAAGCATGGCGATATAGGGTGAAGGAAGCCTCCAGGTGCCCCAGAGGGAGTGTGAAAGTTATGAAGCTGTTGTTATCAGGGGCACAGCTGTATTCATGCCTGCATTTATTCTTTCGCCCGTGCAGACCTACAAACAAAATGAATGGGTGAACCACTTGGCTGGAAGGCTGTTGGCTAATGATACTCTTGCTTTATTACTGATAGCACACAATCCATTCGAGGGCAGAGAACCTCCAAAGTAAGTCAGATCTATAACAAAAACATTGTCAATGTAAAAAAACAAGTTAGAAAAACACAACAACCATTTAAAATGGTGATATCAAACACAAAAGCCCAAGTTAGGAGAAGCAATTGGCGAAACCTTGTCAAGCATCAAGCAAATAGGCACAATTGGAAGGTGCTGGGGCCCAACATTCATGCAATTGTTTCTAACTTGGCTTCTTTTATTGATCGCTCCACTTTACATTGAAATGCTTATTCCCTTATCAGCTTGGTTGTAACCAGAATAAAGATGCTGAGACACATATGTGCGAAAGAAAGTGTTCAACACAGACTGAAGTGTTCTTGGTTATCCTTACAAGCACTATTACAGAGAGAAAGGTGTCATCACAGGTGCAGACAAATATGCTTTTGGAAGACACATGGATAGCATACATGTAATGCACAGGTAGATGATGGCACACATGGACAGACATTTAGCCCATACATTGAAGAATACGTGAAAGAGCATGAAGCAATATATATCCAACAATGAAGATGATGAACAAGACCAATAATGGCAACGAGTGTAAGGGATAATGAGAATGCAGGGTAAGTGTATGGGAAGTGACAGTTGATGAGGCAGGCATTGCAGATCCATAGCGGGGGTGTTGGAGCATTTTTTTTTTTTTGGTTTTGCATTGTCAATGTTTCTTGTTGCAGATGTGACTTTTGAGCTGATAATGAAATGGTCACAATTCCCTTGCAGTTGTACAAAGAGCATTTCAATGTAAAGTGGAGAGATGAAAAAAGAAGCCAAGTTAGAAGCAACAATTTTGTGAATGTTAGGCCCCAGCACCTTTCCAATTGTGCCTATTTGCTTGATACTTGACAAGGTTGCCCCAATTGCTTTTCCTAACTTGGGCTTTTGTGTTTGATATCACCACTTTAAATGGCTGTTGCATGTTTCTAAGTTGTTTTTTACATTGACAATGTTTTTATTATAGATATCACTTCTTTTTTTAATTCATCAAATAATGAATAAGGTGAGGGAAAGTTATTCGAGAATGTGTAAGGTAAATAGACAGACAGAAAGGACAAGAGAGAATGTTATAGAGGTTTTCTGAAGTTAGGCCCTTGTAAAGCATGTAAAGCATTAGATCTCTTCATAAAAGGCTATATTCATGTCCTTTGCATTTGCTGTCCATGGTTTGACTTCAGTGAGTGCATCATTTGCATGCACCCATTTTCCAGTAGCACCCACAGCAAGAAGAGACACAAAGTGTCCTGAAGTAACACCCTGTCCTTGGTGTATGATAATGGAAGCTAATTGGTCATTCCTGTTGTCCACAGTAATTTTGCTCTTCTGCACAGCAGTAAACTTGGCATTGTGTTGCTTTGTAACGGTCCTGTCTGGTCTGGACTGCATTCATTCTTCCTGCTGACTGACTAAGTTCACGTTCTATGATTGATGAAGTTTTGCATTGCTTACATTTGCTACCAAGAATTTCTATAAATGAGTTCTTCCAAACACATGGAATCTGTACCAGCAGGTACATGTAGAGGGTAAGCATGCAACACCTGTCGGTTTGATGAGTAGTAGTTACATCTACTACATAGAATGTCATGACTTATTGTGACTGAAACCATGTGAGATACTTCAGGACAAATTTCAGACAATTTGATGAGAAACTGCAACATCTTGCTGCTCAGCTCTATTGAAGGATTCTCCTAAGAAGTGACAAATATCCACAGTAGTTAGAGATGCAGTGGATGGCAAGTGATCATAGTTGTGAACAAAGCTCCTGATAGCCTCTTGTTGACTGCGTTTAAATGAATCCTTCAGAGGCTGCAAGTGAAAAAGGCGCTGCAATGTTGCATTTCCATAGCATGAGGTGAAATACGAGTTGCTCAAGCCTCTGAATGGATGTGTAACTGCAAGCATTCTCTTAGAAGATTGAGGATTTTGCTGTTCCTGAACACTAGTGATGACTCGGTGAATGAAATGCACTCAATCTTTTACCTTGTACCCCTTGTGCATGTTGGTCTCCTTCAAGCTTATCAACGTAGGGCAATAAATCCCTCTGAGCCTGTTGTACTCTGCAACTGCAGTTTGAGGTGCTTTAAGGCAGATGGGGTCAAAAAGTTGATAAGTGTAGGGGAATAATTCCATAGAACCATTCTTGTACATGTTTGTTGTTACTCTGTACTACAATTATTCACTGAGTTATATGCTTTAAAGCATTTTGAGTTTATGATCTATTAAGTTTATAGAAATAAAGTAAATGTATTAAAATGCAGGTACGTGTGGCTGAAAGCTAAACTGTGGGTGGTGTGACAAAAAGGAACATGGCTCCAGCTTATTGGTTGATCAGGTTGAACCCACATTCCACCTAAACCTTTATCTTAATTACCCCAACTGAGCTGGCTCCAGCTTATCGGTTGATCTGTATTGTACTACCTCGTAAATACCTGTCTCCCTTTCTTTTTGCTACCCCAACTGAGTTGGCTCTAGCTTATTGGTTGAAAGGGAAACCACCCTGTCTCTGTAAAGGTATAATAACTGTATGCTAACTCTGTATGGAAGAACGCTGCTCGGGTTTCCTAGCATTGATGTGCTGAGCTGTTCTCGTTTGTACAAACTGATAAAGCTTTATATCTCTGAACACCTGGTGCAGTTGGCTCTTTTCGTTGCAGACCTGAAAAGTTCCACGACATAAGGTGGACACCGTTTAAGGATGTAACCCTGGAAAGTGCAACAAAAATTTGTCCATAGGAGGAAATGGAGTTACCAAGATCCATCAGAACTGTTTTTAGATACCCCAGCAATTGTGAATGGTGATTGCATGAACATCAATGACTGGGAAGTGTTTTCGAACAATGTAAACTGTGTCCAGCTGTAGAACTGCAGTCAGCCTTGTAGGGATTCATTTTGTTCAGCACATTTCTCTGGAAGTTACAAGTGCAGTCCATAAAATGAATGTCCTCTCCAGGCATACGATTAAGCACAGCAGTCTGGATCTGGTTACAGGCATCTACAGTAGGCATTACGCAGGTTGAGTCCTTGGGATGAAATAGCTAGTTGGCTATTTTTTTTAATTAGCAGTGAGATGTTTCACAGTTCTGATCGAGCATTGTTTGTGAATGCGTAGTCACCATTGCTGCACCCTGTTAGAAAATTGACTTCCCTGCATTTATTTTAAATTATTCATCATGTAATCATAAAATCACAATTTACAAGATTAAATACTGTACTATGCTCCTCCTGGGTGGTGCCATAATAGGGTCACATGACTGATACTGCATACTGAATGGCACAGTGGACATGTTGGATTTTGCTAAATTGGAAGCCTAGTGTATAGCAAATTATGGAAAGAAACGATCATTTGAGTTGTATTTAACATGGTGTATATAGTGTTTTGAGGACTAAGCACTCCAAACATTATAAAGTAGGCACTGTGAGATGAATGATCTTGCTTTTAGCTCAGTCTTTGTGCAAATAACTTTATATATATATATATATATATATATATATATATATATATATATATATATATATATATATATATATATATATATAGTGAACAATTGCGCCATTTTCAGAGTTCAGTGCCCCTTTAAAAACAGAACCAGGACTCAAAATGGATTTTTAAAGCGCTAACGCACATTTTTTAATAAACACAAATTAATACAAACAAAACAGAAACAAACACCTATCTCTCCTTTAGAGCTCTAACCAAACTAGTTCCTAACTACTCACAGGACGGCTAAGCCATTTACCTGTCACACCAAAACTTAAACTCACACTGGCTTCACTCAGCACTTCACCTTCAATACAACTGGACACACACACACTCAGTCAGGCTCTTCACTCAGCAGCCCAGAACAGTCTGTCTGCCTCTCTTAAATACCTTGCACCTGGCTCCAATTTACAATTAGCACCAGGTGCAGGGGATTAACTAAAACAATTTACAAAAACCCTTAGCCCATCTCACCCACAGTGCATTTTCACATGGTTTTAGCAGGGAGGAATTTTAACCCCCTCCCTGCTATCTTACAAAATATATATAACATTATAACTTTTTTTGGAAAACAAAAACACTTTATGCATAGGTATACAAATGTCAATTGCTCTGGATAAAAGCATCAGCCAAATCAATTAATATGACATATTTTTCTGGCTTGCTATTTATTCATTTATTTAACATTTATAATATAAACATTAACTTCTACATTTATTTGTTTAAAAATATTTTTTTCTAAATATATTTATTTCTCTGTGCATTTTTTAAATAATTTATTTCTACCTAATAAATTATTCCTATATTTATTTTTAATTAAACGAGTATCTACAATTTATCAGAGATCAAAGATTTTGACAAAGAAGCTACATGCCACTCTTGTGTACAATTCCATTCTACCAAACAGGAAACTAGCAAGCAGAACCTTCATGTTTTCAGTGAAAGCTGGTCAGACATGGATGTAAGCTTAAAAAATTAATACATTTCAACAACAGCGCAGTGGTAGAGAGGGCTAAGGCTGTGTGCTCTTCAAGGACATCAGGTTGCAAGTTCAAACAACAATAATTTTTTCTGTGTGCGATGTGCTGTTTTAAAACATAAATAAATTGTTTAATATAAATGTTGTGGATATCATTCTGCTTGCGATTCCTGGTTTATTTTGATGTTGACCAACATGTGGAATCACATGATTGGTAGATGTCCAGTTATTTAGCTTTTCTGTTTGAAATTTCTATACACACTCTTAAAAAAGTAAACAGAAGGAGTTTGACGATTTATATCTCATTGTGTAAAAGAGGTATTGTGGCAAAGTGCTCGCCCCTGAGTGTATTTTGTGTTGTGTGTTAATGTTGGTGTATAGTCATTGGTACACAGGATATAAACGGGTCTGTGTAACACGAGTGTTTAAAATGTATTTGTATTTAGCTCCTGCTGCTCTGTTCCTGCTGACTGGAGGTGGTGGAGGCGTGTAGTCTCCTGTTGACGGAGGTGGGAGCGGTTTACGTGCAGTTGTACTGCGACTCCAATGGAATGATTGATTAGCAATCAAATCTCGGTACAGCTGCATAAAAGCTGCATGTTTTCACCCATTCGGGGTTGTGTGTTCAGTGAGTGGAGAATGGGATTGGAGACAGAGGTAAAAATAATAGAATAGTAATCTTTAAAAATAGAAGCTCACTGTGTTTTGTCTGCATAGTCCGTTTTGATTGTCTTTTTGGTTTGGCGACGAGTGCCGTGTCCTGTGTTTTTTCTTTATTACAATCTTTTTATTTTCTGTTCTGTTAATTCATTAAATGCTGAGTGGTACCAATTGCTCAGCTCCACCTCTCTCTTTGTTTATTTCTGGGTTCCTCTTTCTGGTCTGACATCCCCCACTCTGGCCGTCTTTGTAACAGGTATTTACATTTGTTTTTTCAAATTTGATGTATGAAAGTTTCAGACTTTTGGTACTGGCACAGATGGTAATTCTAAGTGATTTAGTTTTGCTGCTGCAACATTGTGAAAGCAGCAAAACTCTTGGAGCTGTATAGAGACACTCGGTTTCAAACAGGTTTTTCTAACTTGTACAAGGAATTACCGTTCCTCTCAATAACAACAAAGCACCCAGTTAAAAATAGTTTATATTTTTCAAACCTTGTAAAAAGTAAGAGTTTTCAAAAGCACAAGACAATTTAAACTAAACACTATATTTGTCCAATAAAAAAGATCAATTTCATTCAGATTTACAAAGTCACTAGATTGAGATCTTATGTTCAAGTGTAACCTGTTGACAGACAATGGGAAGTGTCTATCAAAACAATCAAGCAGCTGCAGTTTTATATCAATTGACATCCAGTCTGTCTTGCCAGTGTCTGTGCTGGCAGGATTTGCATGGACACATGTATCTGTCAAAACAAGGCACAGAGAAGAGTGTCAGTTCTCTTGTAGCATGCCTTGATAAACAAAGTAAAGTTCCAGTGGTACTTGTAAACAGTTTTTCCAAGCAGAAATGTAAGGTTGAC
This sequence comes from Polyodon spathula, assembly GCF_017654505.1. NCBI lineage: Eukaryota > Metazoa > Chordata > Actinopteri > Acipenseriformes > Polyodontidae > Polyodon > Polyodon spathula. The sequence goes on along the minus strand of NC_054551.1, from coordinate 14,742,831 downwards.
CACAGTTTCATACATAATACAGCACATAATCATTCAGAACAAAAGCTACTTTCATCCATAACTTAAAACAAACATTGAACCATAAAAAATCTAAGTAGTACAGAAAAAAGCTATATTATAAATTATAAAACACAAAATAAATTAATCTTACTTTATTACTTAGTGACTTTTTTTTCTTTTAGTGTGGCAAGGGAACATAAGAACATAAGAAAGTTTACAAACGAGAGGAGGCCATTCGGCCCATCTTGCTCGTTTGGTTGTTAGTAGCTTATTGATCCCAAAATCTCATCAAGCAGCTTCTTGAAGGATCCCAGGGTGTCAGCTTCAACAACATTACTGGGGAGTTGATTCCAGACCCTCACGATTCTCTGTGTAAAAAAGTGCCTCCTATTTTCTGTTCTGAATGCCCCTTTATCTAATCTCCATTTGTGACCCCTGGTCCGTGTTTCTTTTTTCAGGTCGAAAAAGTCCCTTGGGTTGACATTGTCGATACCTTTTAGAATTTTGAATGCTTGAATTAGGTCACCGCATAGTCTTCTTTGTTCAAGACTAAACAGATTCAATTCTTTTAGCCTGTCTGCATATGACATGCCTTTTAAACCTGGAATAATTCTGGTCACTCTTCTTTGCACTCTTTCTAGAGCAGCAATATCTTTTTTATAGCAAGGTGACCAGAACTGAACATAATATTCAAGAAGAGGTCTTACTAATGCATAGTACAGTTTTAACATTACTTCCCTTAATTTAAGTTCAACACTTTTCACAATGTATCCTAGCATCTTGTTGGCCTTTTTTCCCCACATTGTCTCGATGAAGACATTTCTGAGTCAACAAAAACTCCTAGGCTTTTTCATAGATTCTTTCTCCAATTTCATTATCTCCCATATGGTATTTATAATGCACATTTTTATTTCCTGCATGCAGTACCTTACACTTTTCTCTATTAAATGTCATTTGCCATGTGTCTGCCCAGTTCTGAATCTTGTCTAGATCATTTTGAATGACCTTTTCTGCTGCAACAGTGTTTGCCACTCCTCCTATTTTTGTGTTATCTGTGAATTTAACAAGTTTGATTACTATACAAGAATAAACAGATAGAACAAATAACTTTTTAGATAAGGAGTAAATAAAAACAACAGAATTAACACTTACAACAAATCCTGTTCTAGCAAGACAGACAAACAAAGACAAAGATATGTAAGCACTGGTCAAACTGGCGTTAAAACACACACCCAAGTGTTTACTGGTAGTCTGACATACAAGCAATGTTAACAAAAGCCAGAAGTTTGGTGTGGGATACTACAATTTCCACACTTTCTACTGCTAACATCACCTTGATTTACAGCTAAAGTAGGAAACAGTGTAGAAATATCTACAGCTAAAAGAATAATGTTTTGATTCTGACAGAAAACAGAGTTCCTGTTTTTCCCTCCAAAACTCCCAGCTGTTGCTTCGGAGACAGCTGCTCCCACTCTGGAACTAATTACAGCTGTTTAGGAGATTTAAGCACTGAAAGTAGCAATGTGAATATAGCTACTAATTTTAACACATTCGGCTGTGGATGTCATAATATGCTGATATATAATAGAATGGTGAAGGTGTTGGGGGTGCAGCTGCTACCAGGCATCTGGAAAGGCAGCTATGTGATCCCCAAAGTGACAGCATCACTAAATTAATACAGCTGAGTACCTCTGTGAATGCTCAATTGGCATGAATGCTTCAGGGTTAAAGACTGCTGTAGTCCTTCTCTGATTTCTGGACAATTACATAAAACACTTGAAATCCAAAGCATGTGTTCTTTGCATACATTTATAGCCTCAAATACTTACAAAATGCAAAAGTCTAAACGGTGCAGCCCTAGCTCTTATTAAAGCCGGGTCAACACCCTCGCACTGTTGAAACGCTGTTTGCTACAATATGGCGCGGACACTGCAGTAGAACAGGGCTCTACTTGTGAAGGAGAAACTTACCCTGTAGTTGTTGTGTGTCCTCCAAAATGTGTTCCTGCCAATTTGTTATTTTTTGCACTGCAGATCCACAGAGAGGCCAACAGACCTATAGTGCCTCTAGGAACTCCCAGTCATGGTTGGCTGTGACATAGCCTGGACTTGAGCCTGTGATCCCCAGGCTATTGGGCACATCCACTTGGAGTGCCTTTGCCATTCAGGAGCCTTTTACTGGGATTAGTTAATTAGGTTAACCAGGAAGACAGAATCATATTTGTTCCTGTGGTAATGCCTGTGAGTTAGAAGTCACAGAAAAAGAGAAATAGACAAAGCACTGTCATTGCAAGCTAGCCAGGGGGAACAGTGGGAGGTTTTCCACTGAATGGCATTCCCAAAATACATGGGCATTGGTGGTTCCCTTTCAAGTGGAATGACAACCATTACCGAATGGGAAGAGCCTGTTGTGAGGAAGAGGGTTGTCCTCACAGTAGCATATCGTCATTTAACTCTAACTCTAACTTCACTGAGACTGGTCATAGATTGCCTTGTGCTTTCTTTGTTCTGAAAATCGGTTTTGACCTACAAATTGACTTACACGCAGTAAGTTACTACTATTGAGTGTTTTTAAGATTGTTCATTGTCTTAGTCACGCTTCGTAGTTTTCTACTGATTATAGAGGTGGTTTCAACCCCTCTATTTGAGATGGGCGATCAGCTCATTATTCTCTTTCATGCCTCATGTAGTTTAATTACTGTTGCGGGCTCACGGCACGGTCCTCTATGCGGATTTACTCGGCCTCAGCTACCTTCCAGTTCAGGCCTACGCACCCCTCTCAAGCCTCAGGCTCTCATAGTGCTGCCGTGCTTCTCCTTGATGCTGACGCCGATTGACTCTGCTATACCAGCCTGGCATCGACTGCGCTCTCCTTGGCACCGACCCCAACTTAACTCGACACCGGTTTGAACACCCTCCTCGACGCCAATTGACTCTGCACCGGTCAGAATGGACATCGGCGCCGATTGACTCAGCACCGACCTCGTTCTCCTTCAGCACCGACCTCGGCACCGCCTGCTCGGCACCGACTGTGCTCTTCCCCTACACCGATTGACTTGGCACCAACTGCTCAGCACTGAGCGCGCTCTTCCTCACTGATACACTCAGCAACAATTGACAGCCCAGCACCGGCCATGCTCTTTTCGGCACCTACACCAATCGGTGCACCCACGACAGCAACACTGACGATGATTACTAATGCAGGCAGCTCGGCACCAATGCGTTTGCGCCATGTCAGTGGCTCTACAGGGTGCTCCGCTGGGTTCCACCAGTGCGACCAATGTGCAGCAAAGATGAGCACACTTCCTGCGCCAGATGCCTAGAGCCAGACCACGTGGCCAGGGCGCAGATGGGTGAGTTGGACTGCTCTCCCTGCAGAAGTTCTCTAAACAAACAAAGCGCAGAAGGGCAGCCCTCTCCCCGGCGGTGTCTGTCTCCTCGGAGCAGGGGAGAATGAGATCTGTAGTCCAGGGCCTTCCCCAATTCGCCAGCCCTGGGTGACCCTCCCCTCCCCTTCCCCAGCAGCAGTGCAGAGGCATAGGCACCCATCCGTGGAGGCAACATGTTCGCCACCAAGTGGCACTGCTCGACAGGGTGTTCGCCAGGTGGCAGGAGGTCACCGCGGAGATACTACTCTCCTTCCCCGCGTAGGCGCAGGCGCTTTTCCTCTGAGTCACCACAGAGACGCCAAAGCTTGGCTGAGCGGCGTTTTCAGGAGCTTGCAAAGAAAGTGAGGGTCCAGCAGAACATGCTGGAGACCCTGCTGAAGTCTCAGGGTAGACTGCCCCCTACTATTGGGAAGCCCCAGCTTCCCCACTCCCGCTCTCCATCCCCGGCCCCACCTAGACCACCAAGGTCAGATGAGCTGTCCTTTACAGCATTGAGGTCGGACATATCTGACCCCATCACTTTAGCTGGGCAGGCCACAACTGGGGGGTCCATACCGCCCCTTCTGCATATATCGCAGAGGGAGGAGTTCCGGACCCTGATGCAGCGTGCACTTGCTGCCATGGACATTCCCTGGCCAGCAGAACTTTTTGGAGCTGGTCCGCCCCCTCAGGCTCCAGAACAGCAGAGTCCCTGCTACACACCACAGGAGCCCAAGAAGCTGGCCTAGGCATGTACCCTCCTATCGGGGATACGGTCATGGTGCTGGTGCACCCTAGGTGGCCATCACAGCCTCCAAGGGCAACTGGGCCTGAACGCCGCCCTCCAGACCAAGCAAGGAGGCAGAGGAAGAGCCTGCAGGAGCAAGAGTGGTAAGGGACCACCACCGGCCAGGGGTAACCAGTTCTCCAGCTGGAGACCGAGGCCGGGGCCTAAAAAATACGTGCCCCCATTCAAGTCCAAGGGAGACCGCCCCTGAGGGGCTCCGGCTGTACTGTACTGTACTGACCACTGGACACGACCCATGGTAAGGCTGCACCCAGGACTCCTGGGTGCTATCGACTATGAGACATGGTTACACTCTGCAATTCCGCTTAGGACGGCCAACCTTCAAGGGTATGCTCCTTACCACCATCGAACCAGCAGGCGCGATTCTCCATCAACAGGAGATCGCCAATCTTCAACAGAAGAACGCTGGGCTCTTGGTAAACCCAAGTGATGCCCTCAGCAGTTTCTACTCCAGGTACTTCCTGGTGCCCAAGAGGGATGGCGGTTTCAAACCTATTCTGGACCTCACGGTCTTCAACATGTTCATCAAACAAAGAAAGTTCAGCATGTTGACTGCACAGAGTATCCTCCGGTTCGTCCAGCCAGGCGACTGGTTCACATTGATCGACCACCAAGATGCCTACTTCCACGTCCTGTTCCATCCCACGCACAGAAAATATCTACGCATTCGCCTTTCAAGGCAACGCGTATGAATTCTGCGTGCTGCCGTTTTACCTCTCACTGGCACCCCACACGTTTTCCAAGTGCATGGATGCAGCACTGACTGAACTCCTTCTGTGAGGTATTCGGATCTTGAACTACCTGGACGACTGGCTAGTTTGCGCGCGTTCCAAAGCACGCGCCAAGGCGCACATCAGACGGGTCATAGATGTAACAAAGTTAAGGCTCTCCATAAATCAACAGAAGAGCATCTTCGTATCGTCTCATTCCACAGTATTCCTGAGGATCAAACTGAAGTCTGTGAGTATGTTTGCTTCACTGTCGGAAGACAGGATTCGGTCTTTGGAAGTCAGACTCTCCCAATTCAAAGAGGATGCTCTTCTACAGGTGAGAATAATTCAAAGGTTGTTGAGGCTGAAGGCAGCATTCCTCGAGAATCCTTCACCTAGGACTGCTGAGAATGCGTTCTCTTCAAGCCTGGGTAAATACGCTCAAGTTGCACCCGGTCCTCGATCGAAACCAGCTGGTGCGAGTGTCCAGACATTGCCGGAAGACCCTGGAGCGGTGGCTCTGCCCCGGCAATCTGCACCTCGGATCTCCCCTCGGTTCTCCTCACAGAAGGGAAGTTGTCTCTACTGACACCTCCAGCTTGGGCTGGGGAGCGGTCTGGAATGGGAGAGGAATAAGAGGTCAGTGGAAGGGACATTGGCAGCAAGTGCATATAAATGCCCAAGAGCTGCAAGCAGTAGCCCCAGCGTTATCTCATTTTCACCAGCAGTTAGTGCACAAACACTTGCTGGTCCAGACTGACAACATAACAATGGTAGCCTACATAAACCACAAAGGCAGCCTTCATCACGCAGCGCACAGACTCGTGTCCTGGACGCACAGAAACTTGCCTTCCATCAGGGCAGTTCACCTTCCCGGTGTGGACAACAGTGCAGTAGACCTTCTGTCCAGAGATGCTCCAGACAGCTTGTAGTGGAGACTGCACCCTCAGGTGGTGAAACAGATTTGGGAGAGGTTTCGTACTGTACAAGTCGACCTCTTCGCCACAGCTGAATCCACTCATTGCCCCCTATGGTTCTCTACGGAGAGAGACGAGGGCCTCCTGGAAGTAGACGCGCTAGCACACCCCTGGCCACAGGGGCTCTTGTATGCGTTCCCTCCGCTACCGCTATTAACTGACACTAGAGAGGATCAGGGTGGAGAGAGCACACGTTTTGCTGGTCGCACCCAGATGTCCGAGGTGCCCCTGGTTTGCTCTCATCTCCAACATGTTCTAGGGCCAACCGTGGAAGCTCCTGCTACGCAAGGACCTCCAGAGCCAAGCGGAGAGGTTATTTTGGCACCCAAACTCAGCCCAGATGAATGGAGCCGTCTATTCAGACGAGGTTTGCCAGAGGCAGTGGTAGAGACACTACAGTCTGCTAGGGCGCCTAGCACTAGAGCCCAGTATTCATAAAAATAGAAAGTTTTCCAAGACTGGTGTATTGCTGAAGGTCACAATCCTGTGACCTGCTCTGTTGAGACAATCCTACCCTTCTTACAACACCTGTTTGACACAGTAAAATCAGAGTCCACTTTGAAGGTATACCTGTCAACAATATCAGTGTGCCACAACAAAATTGACTTGGTGTCCCCTGGGGCACACTTCCTGGCAGTGAAATCTCTTAAAGGAGCTTGGAGGCTTCATCCTCCCATGAAAAACATGGTCCCTAAGTGGGCTCTGGAACTGGTACTCTGGGCCCTTATGGGTCCCTATAAAAGGTTAGTGGGCCACCTGGGTCGAGTCAAATGGTGGTGATGATGGGACTGGCAAAAAAGTACACAGGAGGCTTGTTCTAGTTCTCCCCGCAGCAGGGTTTTATTAAGTTTAGCCGGAGAAATGGCCACCGACCAGTACTTCAATTCACAAACAGAAAAAAAACAGAACAGAAGTAATGAAATAAAAATAATCAAAATAAATTCCTCCACCAATAATTCCTTCAACAATGATAAAGGAGGAGGAGAAAATAAAAAGGTACAATCAACAAAGTCCCGCACACATTAAAATATAAGTTGAAAAATAAAAAGAAGTTTCAATTGCGCTCCAGCGCCGACCTCTAGAGGGCTCCCGGTCCTGGGAGGGGTTTAGTGCCTTGGTCCCGGGCGTTCTTCCAGGAAAAACGCAGCAACACCGTCTCCAGACTCTGTAACATAACACACTTTTATATCTGTTAATAACTCTAACAGCAGGTCTCCTCCGCTGTTCCCCAGGACTGAGCAACCAAGCTTAGCTCGTACCATCTTTTAAATACTGTTCTACCCCACCCTTAGCCTCAGCCCTGGTTGCCGCTGTACCCAATTGGCGTACATAGTAACTCCGACTGAGGTACGTGGCGCGGCGGCCACAGACTTCCGCGTTCGGGCGGAGCGAGCGATCTTTCTGGAATTCCCAGACGGTTCGACCTTTGTCTTTTCGCCGGTCTCGTCCCGTTTTATGCAACTCCACCAGCGATCGGGAGGATCGACCACAGCTCTGACCCGTTGCACCCCCGTCACAGTCCCCCTTTTGAACCCATGTCTTCAGCAGAGCTGAGCTCTTTTTCCCTTAAAGTGGTGTTTTTATTAGCCATTACGTATGCCAGAAAAGTAAGTGAGTTTCATGTGCTGTCCATCGATGACACATGTATGGCTTTCACTGGAAATAACTCGTGGGTAACATTAAGAACAAACCCAGCCTTTTTGCCAAAGGTGGTCTCATCATTCAATATTAACCAACCAGTGGTATTGAAAACTTTCAGACCTCCCCCACACGAGTCAGAGGAGGACTGTAGACAGCACAAGCTTTGCCCGGTCCGGGCTCTGTGCTGTTACCTGGATAGGACAGAGTCCTGGAGACGCTTGGGTGGCAGATGCCATACGCTTTGTGTATGAACAGACGGCCCTTTCTACCAGGGGCCAAGGGACTTCGTGGGATCTCTTTCATGGTACCTCCTTGGATGAGTTTTTCAATGCTGCTTCATGGACAGGTAGTCAGACATTTGCACATTTTTACCGCCTTCATGTTGCAAGCTGAGAGAGGTCCTCTCTGGGCTCTAGGTTGTTGCAGGCGTAATGCCCTTAGGCGTCAAGAGTCCTCATAGGTTATCGCCTTGAGGCTGTACTGTCGGTAATCTGGAGCCAGACAGCTTTGGTACATCTTCCCATTCGGTAATGGTTGTCATTCCACTTGAAAGGGAATGTTAGGTTATTGCCATAACCCTGGTTTTCTGAAAAGAATGACAACCATTACCCTTCAAAGTTGTGTCCCCAGGTGACCTCCGATTTCGAAAGAAAATGGTGATATGGTACCATGAGGATGTTCCTCTTCAACAGGAGGTGGGAGGGACTTTCCCCTCACAGCAGGGCCCTGATAGGGCAGCTTTTTTATATATACTCAATGATTGACGGTCAGAGAGGGCTCTTCCCATTTGGTAATGGTTGTCATTCTTTTAAGAGAACCAGGATTATGGTAATAACCTAACGTTAGCAACTGTTTTATTCAGGCAGATGGCAGATGTGATGGCAATTTGGTTGCTAGCTATTTGGTTGTAGATCAAGTTTCATTACATACCCTTGCTGTCAACTTGTCAGGGCTCTGGAAGTACTTTGAAAACATGAAGACATTAAAAAAAGCCCATGTAAAATCCTGCTTGGAATTTGCAAAAAGGCATGTGGGAGGCTTTGAATGTGGGATTGATTTATTTAAACATAATGTTAACGTATGGAAATGACTGGGGCTAGTTCTCCAGCTAAACCCAGCAGTTTTCTGAGCTTTGTTTGAATCTGTTACTGAAGAATAAGCAATAGTCAATGAGCCAGAAAGCAGAAACCACAACACACACACACACACACACACCCACACCCACACACACACACACACACATATATATATATATATATATATATATATATATATATATATATAGATAGTGCCTTGCAAAATATTCAGACCCTCTCAAAGTTTTCACATTTTTTTGCTTTAAAGCTTGCAGTCATGACTTTTTGAAGTATGAATTATTATGTGTTATATACACAACCTACTCCACACATTCAAAGCAAAAACAAAAAGAAAGAAGTAAATAGATAATTAATATGAAATAAAAATAGAAAAGTCATGATTGCATAAGTATTCAAACCCTTACTGTGGCAAACCTAAATTAATTCAGATGTTCAAAATGACCTTAACGAGCCACACAATTAGTTGAATGGCCTCTGTCTGTGTGCAATATTAGTGGTTCTCATGATTTCAGAATAAAAACACCTGTCTCTGTGAGGTTATTTGGTCAGGTAGTGAATTTCAAGCAAAGACTTAACCATGAATACCAAGGAGCTTTCAAAGCAAGTCAGGGATAAAGTCATTGAAAAGCACAGATCAGTAGAAGGGTACAAAAAATATCGAAGTCTCTGAATATCCCTGTGAGCACAGTCTACTTAATCATCAAGAAATGGAAGGTGCACTGTACCACCCAGACACTGCATTGATCAGGCCGTCCATCCAAACTGAGCAGCCCGGCGAGTAGGAAACTGATGAGGGATGCCACTGTGAGGCCAACGACAACTTTGAAAGAGCTACAGAGTTCAATGGCTGAGATGGGAGAAAATGTGCATCAGTAAACAATATCCAGAACACTTCACAAATGTAGCCTGTATGGCAGGGTGGCAAGAAGGAAGCCATTACTAAAAATAAGCCACCTCAAAGCCCATGTGGAGTTTGCAACAAAGCACTTGAGTGATCCTGCAAAAATGTTGCAAAAGGTGTTGTGGTCAGACAAGACCAAATTGGAATTTTTTGGTCTAAATGCCAAGCGTTACATTTGGCGTAGAATCAACACAGTACATCTCCCGTCAACACCACCCCTACAGTCGAGCATGGTGGTGGCAGCATCATGCTATGGGGATGCATCTCCTCAACAGGGTCTGGAAAGCTTGTTGGGATTGAAGAAAAAATGAATGGAGCAAAGTACAGGCAAATACTAGAGAAAAACCTGTTTTAGTCTGCTAAAGACTTAAAACTGGGACGAAAATTCAACTTTCAACAGGGCAATGATCCATAGCACAAGGTAAAAGGTACACTGGAGTGTCTTAGAAAGAAAGTGAATGTCCTTGAGTGGCCCAGTCAAAGTCCTGACTTGAATCCTATTAAGAATCTATGGAAAGACTTGAAAACTGCTGTCCATAAGCAATTCCCAAGCAACTTGAGAGAGCTTGAGCAAATCTGCCAAGGGCGGGCACAAATTGCACCAAGCCGGTGTGCAAAGTTGGTAGAGACTTACCCAAAAAGACTTGCGGCTGTAATTGCTGCCAAATGTGCTTCCACCAAATATTGAATCGATGTGTCTGAATAATTATGCAATCAACATATTTCAGTTTTCTCGTTTTAGTTTTTGCTGACATTTACTATAACTTACCCTTAGAAGTTTTTAGTTTGAGCATTCAAGTTTTGAATAAAATATTAAGTATAAAAAAATGTGTATGCATCATTTTGTAATTTCACAAAATGTGACACCATAGGAAGGGTCTGAATACTTTTGCTGGACAGCCCTGGTATAGAGTATCATATAAAGAGCAAGCCATGATTCCATTTGCGAAGTATGCAGCATCTCTCTCAATATCGACCTATTTTATTTTATTTATTTTTTTATTTCACATTATTCAGTTTCCTTTGAAGAACAGCTTCTGCAAAAGCACTTATCTCAAGCAGACTGTTTTACTGGGTCCAGAAGGAAGGTAATGCAAATGCTCACAGCTGCAATCTCATAGTTTTGTATTTTGTCCCATACTTAGTCCCTGAAGACACTGTAGCAAGAAGAAAAAAAAAAAAACAGTATGTCTACCAGGAGAGCGGAAGCATTCCAGACAAATTGTGATCATTTTCCAAACAGCAACAGCATATCTATAAAAATACCCCTTCCCTCTGGGTTTGTGTTTATAACATAATAATGCAGATCCTCTGATCACTGCAGGCTACACAGACTATCATGTGTGGGATGATCTGAAGGGTAGTATGGATTTAAGAGACTTTGAGACCTTTTACTAAATCCCAAACTCCTACATGCCAGTTTTCTCAGCAGGAATCTCCACTGCATCTGATTAAGTTATGCCATTTATCTTCACCAGTGAGCTTCGACCTTTGATCTCCCAAAAGTCCATGACATCAAGACAGATTTCCTGATCATGGTGGAATAAACAGTACTAGCTGTAGAATACTTTAATAATGCGTGTCCTACTTAGTTTGTAATGTATAGGACACTGTACTTTATACTGACTACATACAGGTACAGAGTGAATCGTTGGTTGTTATGCTTTAGACTGGATCGATGACGTTCATGTTAACTGCATTGCCACACATCATTCAACATGATGTCAGAAGCGGAGCTTCATTCCAAAGAATAAACAGAAACAGAATGTAAATAAATAAATAAATACAGTGAGTGACTGCATACAGTACAATTGAATCCTGCTATAGCGAAAATAAATCAGAAACAAACAATAACGGCAGACAGATTTAGCAGACCAGATCTACTTGTTTTAGATAGTAACATTGCTGAAAATTGGTGAGTTTTTCAACAAGAATATGAAATTTTCATAGTGGTCAACCTTGCGGGGCCTGAGACTATTGAACGAGAACATTAATTTGTTTATGCTGCAGCCGTACTAGCTGAAAATGGCACAGACATTATCACTCCTGCTGAATCCAGGGAAGATCCGATATGTTTCGTGAGCTCTGCAATCCACAAACAAACATAACAATGAAGAGACACAAATTCAACACACGCAAAACAAGGAGAAACAATTGAAGCATATGTGAGTGACCTGCGAAATAAAGCAAAAAGCTGCAACTTCAGCCATCTCCAAGAGGAATTAATCAGAGATAGACATGTTTGTGGTATCATCAGTTTGTAGCAATTCACTTGCTCCATAAAGTGGGTGTAAGTTTCACCCACCTGTCCCTTTTATTAAGGTCAGTACCCTGGCCAGGTTAAAACTCAGTTTCCTATAGTTCCTTGCTATAACCCTCTGTTCATCCTCTCCCCCATTGGCTCATTCAGATATCCACTCCTCCAATCTCAGAGCTCCTTGGAAGCCAGTACCGGTATTAAAGCTGGCTGGCTAGGCCAGGAAAAAACTCCCTTTTCTCTTGAGGAATCCATTTTACAAACAGCACATTACTTAATTACAGTGTAACTTTAACTTTATTTTAGATAAATACAGGTGCATCCATTTACTTTTTTGTTAATCTTGTACTTTGTCTAAACCTTTCTTTTTTGTTTACACTCGTACTTGTTTAAGTTTAGTTGCTGTTAAAGGTCTGTTTATGGTTGTTTTTGTTAGTGTGTTCAGTCTCCATTTTGTTCCTGATCCTCCTGATATTTTCCAAACGGCTGTTCACCATTCAGCCCGGTACTAATCGACAGACTCACCATTTTCTACGATCATTATTTTTTCATCAACCTTCATCCATCATCATCAGTACAGGACTCTATTCTGGACTTCATTATTTGTTGGTGAGATTATTCCTTTTCTGTTTGCTGGTTTTTTCTACTTTACTTTGATACTTTGGTTCCTGTAATTTTGGTTTTGTTCTTTTGTTACTTTGGATTACATGTGCATTGCTTCACTGGACTTGTTCGGCCTAAATTTTCTATCTTTGTAATTGTTTTCCCCGTATAATTATTCATTCACCTTTGTCTTTTTTGCCTGTCGGTGTGCTGGTTTTGTATTGGTGTAGTGTTTGTGTGTGTGTGGGTTTATTGGAGGCCCACCGGACACTGCATTAATTTCGCTTTAGTATTAATTTGTTTGGATAGTTCACTTTAATTTCTTACTCACCTGTACCTTCCACTAAATGTTCTCTGCAATAAGTTGTTGTCCTTATATTTCATTTATTACATTATAGTTTACAATAATAAACTGTTTGTTCATGAAATTGACACCTCTGACGTCCCTGATTTTGCTGTCTGTCACTCTTGCTGACTTAGTTAGTTATAGATATTGGGCCAGTAGTATCTCCTTAGGGAGGACAGTACAACTGCTTTTCAGTTGTGCAGAGTGATCATTACAAGTGATAGTGTCAGATAAATACTCCTACGTGAAAACAACCTCACTTTAGCAAAGGCAATAAGAGTATATCAAGTAAATGAGCTTACTGAACAGCACTCCAAAACACTAGCAACTCCAAAGCGCACCTCAACCAATGTTGATGGTGTACATACTAAATGAAATAAGGCCAAAGTGGTACACACCAAAATCCACTGTAAACTGCAACAATTGTGGAGGCAGCCACTCTGCAGAATGAGACAAATGCCTAGTGTATGGACAGCAGTGCCACAAATGACAGTGACAGTGAGGGGTCATTTTATGTTGTTGAACTGGAATCAAATAATAACAAAGATAAAAAATGAAATCTACTGCACAATTAAAATTTATGGAAATCCTATCAAACTGAAAGTGGACACAGGTGCAAAATGCAATGTGATGTCAGTAGATATATACCAACGTGTAAAAAGCACAGAACATCTGGACACAGCAAAGATCACAAAACTCATTGCATATGGAGGCAATGTGATCCACACTACAGGTTCTACTCCCCACAGAACGATTGTACACATTGCTGTTTCATGTAATTAACAGAAATGTTCAGCCACTATTTGGTATACCAGATTGTCTTCACATGGACTTGATAACTCTAAACAAAGAAGAAATCCACCAGATAGATTTTAACCAAGATTCCAGTCTGTCTCAGATCATTTTTTCAGATTTCGTTGATCTCTTTGATGATAAACTAGGCAAACTTCCAGTCACATACGCAAATGAAATGCCTGTAGTAAGACCACCACGGAGAATCCCGATGGCAATGCAGAACAAAGTAAAAGCTGAACTGGACAGAATGACACTTTTAGGCGTGATCACTCCCATCTCCGAGCCTACAGAATGGGTCTCATCAATGGTGGCAACACAGAAAAAAAGCTCTGATGACAGGCGCATCTGCATAGATCCACAGAACCTCAAAAAAGTACTGAAATGTCCACACCACCTCATGCGTACCATTGAAGATGTTGCAGTACAAATACCAAATGCAACAGTTTTCTATGTACTGGATGCAAATAGCTCTTTCTGGCAAATAACTCTGGACAACGCATCTTCATTCACACAACATTTGACACTCCTTTTGGGAGGTATAAATTCCTCAGAATGCCTTTTGGAATCAATTCTGCATCTGAAGTATTTCAACATGCCATGGAACAAATTTTTGCAGGATATCCACGTGCAATCATTGTTTGTGACATCATTGTTGGAGGAAATGGTGTCAAGAACACAATGACAATTTAAAGAAAATACTAGACCGTGCACGCAAAGTCAGTCTAAAACTCAACCCTCTTAAGTGCAAGTTCAGACTGAAACAAGTTGTCTACGTTAGACACCTGTTTACAGATGAGGGTCTGAAGGCAGACCCAGCAAAGATCAAAGCAATTAATGAGATGCCTGCTCTAGAAAACACTAGAGCTCTCCAATGCTTTATATGAATGACAACCTAGGAAAATGTATTCCAAATTTCAGCTCCATTATGTCAGCTAACACATAGAGACACAGAATGGTGCTGGTCGAGGCAACACCAAGAAGCTTTTGACTCACTAAAAGCGAGTATAACCAGCCCACCAGCTCTCAAGTACTACAATGTTAAAATACCTGTCACTATAACTTGCGATGCATCTCAGTATGGTCGTGGTGCAGCATGCCTTCAGGAGGTAAACCAATTGCCTATGCCTCCCGCACACTCACACAAACTGGGACCCATTACGCTCAAATTGAAAAAAAACTTCTAGCGGTTGCTTTTGCCTGTTTCAAGTTGTATGACTACATCTCTGGAAAACCAGTGACCACTGAAACCGACCATCAACCACTGGTTACAATCAAGAACAAACCACTTCTGACTGCACCAGCACAGCTGCAGTGCATAATGGTCAAACTGCAGAAATTCAATATAAATCTAATCTACAAGAAAGGAAAAGAACTATACCTTGCTGATACATTGTTGAGTGCTCCGAGAAAAAGTACTTCACAGCACAATGATGAGCAAGATGAATTTGAAGTCATTACAGTTAAACATATCTCGTCTACTAAACTCAAGGAACTGTGTGAACAAACAGCTGCAGACATGACACTCCAGGTGCTGTCAGACACAAGCATGCATGGATGGCCCAGCTGTGAACAAAGCATGGTCCCTCAAATACGCTCATACTTTCCATACAGAAAAGAGCTCACAGTTGACAATGGAATTGCTATGAAAGATCTTATAACAGTCATACCTAAATCACTGCAAACAGACTATCTCAATATTATACAGAAGACATCCCGGTACAGAAGCAACGAAACACAAAGCTTGAGATATTGTTTTCTGGCCATCAATGGGTAAGGACATTCATACAACAACATCAACTTGCAGTGTGTGCAACAGCTCAAAACCACACCAACAGAAAGAACCATTGAAATTACACCCTGTGCCAGATCTGCCTTGGTCCACAGTGGCAACAGACATTTTCGAATGGAACAGTCATCACTATCACTACCTTGTGCTAGTCGACTTGTGCTCAGGATGGTTCGAGATAGATGCACTCCATGATCTTACATCTCACACAATCAAGAAATTGAAGTGACACTTTTCAGTACATGGCACACCTCACAAAGTAATCTCTGATAATGGAACTCAATTCACAAGCCAGCGCTTCAAAGAGTTTACTGAAACTTGGGACTTTGAACAGACCACCAGCAGCCCTGAATACTCACAAGCGAATGGTCTGGCAGAGCGAGCTGTTCACAGTGTGAAAGAACTCTTGGAAAAAACTAAAAGAGATGAAAATGACCTGCTTCTCAACCTTCTCAATGTTTGCAATGTGCCTCGTGATTTAACTTTAGGTTCACCAGCACAACGGTTACTGTCAAGAAGAATATGTACAGCTTTACCCATTAACAATAGTCTTCTAAAACCCTCATATAAGAATACCTCCACAGTGAAAGCGCAACTGACCAAGAAACGTCGGGGACAAAAGCTGCACTATGACATTTAAAACGCATGGCTGAAGACGTGGTGCACACGGGAAGGCTTCACCTATCTTGATCATTGGACCACATTCTACAATGAGGACTATCTGTATAGACGGGACGGACTGCATTTAAATAACAAGGGAACCAGTCTACTTGGAGAAAAAATCCTCAAGCAGGTTCAGAAGCATTTAAACTAGAAAGGAAGGGGGGAGAAATCAACAAAAAAACAGAAGGGAGACCGCATCAAAACAAGAACAACAACTCAGGTAAGACAACCATTAAATGTATTTATCTAAATGCTAGAACTTGAAGCTACTGCACTAACAGGTAACTATGATGTGATAGGTGTTACAGAAACGTGGTTGTCTGAGAGTGATGGGGACAAATATAATATTTGTGGGTATACACTGTATAGGAAAGACAGGCAGGACAGACGAGGAGGAGGGGTAGCGCTATACATAAGAAACAGTCTTGAAGCCCAGGTGTTAAACCTGGACAAAGAAAATAAAACCGAATCAATATGGGTCAGAAATAATGGACAAAAATTCAAAGGGCATAATAATAGGAGCATGCTATAGACCGCCAGATTCAGACGGTGAGCACAATAATCTGTTATACAATGACATTAGAAATGCGTGTAGCAAAGGAGAAGCCATACTAATGGGGGATTTCAACTTCCCCCAAATAAAATGGGAAAACCCGGTGGGTAGCACGAAGGATGAAATAGAAATGGTGGAAATGACAAATGACTGCTTCCTAACACAATTTGTCAAGGCACCGACTAGAGGGGAGGCATGCCTTGATTTAGTCTTTTCAAATAACGAAGATAGAATAACTAAAACAGAGGTCAGAGAACCACTGGCAAACTCAGACCACAACATGGTCTCATTTGAAGTGTTTTTTAAAACCCCAAAAGTAATGACTAAAGCTAAGGTTTACAATTTTAGAAAAGCAAACTATGAAGGTATGAAACAGAGACTAACAGAAGTAGATTGGAGTAAAATAGAGAAAACACCCACAGAAGAAGGATGGTTGTTCTTCAAAAATGTAGTACTAGAGGCGCAAAACAATTACATCCCTAAAGTAGACAAATCTAAATGTAAAACTAAATTGCCAAAATGGTTTAAAAGATCAAGAAAAAAAAATATTCAGCGAAAAAAAAGCACTTTACAGAGCATTAAAAAAGGACCAAAAAGAAAGTACGCAGAAAGAGTACACGGAACTGCAAACGCAAGTCAAAAAGGAAGTTAGAAAGGCCAAGAGAGAAATAGAAATGAACATTGCTAAGGGAGCTAAAACCAATTCCAAAATGTTTTTCCAATATTACAACAGCAAGCGAACATTCAAAGAGGAGATTAAATGTTTAAGAGATACAAATGGCAAAATCGTAGATGAAGAAAAAAAATAGCAAATATATTAAATGATTACTTTTCACAAGTTTTTACAAAGGAAGATACTGACAACATGCCCCACATGTCATCCAGTTCCTATCCAGTTTTAAATAACTTTAGCATAACTGAGGCAGAAGTGTTAAAGGGACTAGGAGCTCTTAAAATAAACAAATCCCCTGGGCCGGATGAGATCCTCCCAGTAGTACTCAAAGAAATGAAAGAAGTAATTTACAAACCGCTAACCAAGATCATGCAGCAGTCTCTTGACACAGGGGTGGTACCGACAGACTGGAAAATTGCAAACGTAATACCGATCCACAAAAAGGGAAACAAAACTGAACCAGGTAACTACAGACCAGTAAGCCTGACTTCTATTATATGCAAACTTATGGAAACTATAATAAGATCCAAAATGGAAAATTACCTATATGGTAACAGGGTCCTGGGAGACAGTCAACATGGTTTTAGGAAAGGGAGATCATGTCTAACTAACTTGCTTGATTTTTTTGAGGATGCAACATCAATAATGGATAATTGCAAAGCATATGACATGGTTTATTTAGATTTCCAGAAAGCTTTTGACAAAGTCCCGCACAAAAGATTAACTCTCAAACTGAACGCAGTTGGGATTCAAGGAAACATATGTACATGGATTAGGGAGTGGTTAACATGTAGAAAACAGAAAGTACTGATTAGAGGAAAAAC
Source organism: Polyodon spathula (assembly GCF_017654505.1). Taxonomy (NCBI): domain Eukaryota; kingdom Metazoa; phylum Chordata; class Actinopteri; order Acipenseriformes; family Polyodontidae; genus Polyodon; species Polyodon spathula. The sequence continues at coordinate 14,724,830 of NC_054551.1, read as the reverse complement.
CTCAGAATGGAGTGTGGTAACCAGTGGTGTACCACAGGGATCAGTATTAGGTCCTCTGCTATTCCTAATCTACATTAATGATTTAGATTCTGGTATAGTAAGCAAACTTGTTAAATTTGCAGACGACACAAAAGTAGGAGGAGTGGCAAACACTGTTGAAGCAGCAAAGGTCATTCAAAATGATCTAGACAAGATTCAGAACTGGGCAGACACATGGCAAATGACTTTTAATAGAGAAAAGTGTAAGGTACTGCACGCAGGAAATAAAAATGTACATTATAAATATCATATGGGAGATACTGAAATTGGAGAAGGAATCTATGAAAAAGACCTAGGAGTTTTTGTTGACTCAGAAATGTCTTCATCTAGACAATGTGGGGAAGCTATAAAAAAGGCTAACAAGATGCTCGGATACATTGTGAAAAGTGTTGAATTTAAATCAAGGGAAGTAATGTTAAAACTGTACAATGCACTAGTAAGACCTCATCTTGAATATTGTGTGCAGTTCTGGTCACCTCACTATAAAAAAGATATTGCTGCTCTAGAAAGAGTGCAAAGAAGTGCGACCAGAATTATTCCGGGCTTAAAAGGCATGTCATATGTAGACAGGCTAAAATAATTGAATCTGTTCAGTCTTGAACAAAGAAGACTACGTGGCGACCTAATTCAAGCATTCAAAATTCTAAAAGGCATTGACAGTGTCGACCCAAGGGACTTTTTCAGCCTGAAAACAAGAAACAAGGACCAGGGGTCACAAATGGAGATTAGACAAAGGGGCATTCAGAACAGAAAATAGGAGGCACTTTTTTACACAGAGAATTGTGAGGGTCTGGAATCAACTCCCCAGTAATGTTTTTGAAGCTGACACCCTGGGATCCTTCAAGAAGCTGCTTGATGAGATTCTGGGATCAATAAGCTACTAGCAACCAAACGAGCAAGATGGGCCGAATGGCCTCCTCTCGTTTGTAAACTTTCTTATGTTCTTATGTTCTTAAGAAATCTGCTAATATCAAGTAAGCCTCTGAAAACACTGAAAGGCAGGCAAGTAGTTAGACTACAAACTCCACAGGGATACAACCGATTGAGAATCGTAAAGACAACCTGCAAGGAGCCCAGGTCATACATAATTGAAACCAAAGGAAAGGAATACAGGAGAAATTGAAGACACGTCATATCTGTAGCCGAACCAACTCCAGATACTCTATTCCAGCTCAGTCTCCATACAAAACACAGTCAGGCAGAATCCAAAATATATGGACTAATAGAGATAACTAGCTGTACATACAGTTACTTGGAACTATTTCTATATCTGAGTTACCCGATTGATGGGGGAAAAAAAAAAAAAAATGGCACGATCAAAATCTTAAAAAAAAAAAAAAAAGTACATTTTGTTGGAAATCTCTCTATTTATTATTATGCCAATATGATCTGTTTGCTCTTCAGGTATGATCGCTATTGGTATTGATGCATCTTGCTCAAGAGAGTGCTAACTAAAGAAGGGAGATGTAGAATACTTTACATACTAAGTAGGACACATGTTATTAATGTATAGGACACTGTACTTTATACTGGTTACATATGGGTACAGAGAGACTTGCTGGTTGTTATGCTTTAGACTGGAGTGATGACTACATGTTAATAAAATATAAACCTGTCTAACTAAATAAAACTGCCTTGCCACACATCATTCAACCATAGCCAAAATATGAAGTCACTTTGTAAATAAGGACCTATCACATTAAGAAAGTGGTGCTTTTTTTACAAGGCTATATATAAAGCCTTCCATTCTTTATTTATTGATTCATTCTGTCGTGTTTATTTGTGACCTGCTATTTTTTAAGATTTTTAACGTCTTTTTTTGTTTGTTTTATTTTTTATTTTATACATTTTATTGCTTTTTCTATTTCTGTGATCTGTGATGTCTGTATGGTCTTTATATTTTTTTATTGTAAAATAACTTTCGGTCACTATATTGTATGTAAAAAGGGCACAAGTGTTCGGCTGATATTTTCTGTTTTTTTATGCTCTCGTTTTTATTTGCAGTTTCATGTTCTTTTTTTTATAGCTTAGCATGTAGCATGCATGTTAATAGTGTGTTGGTTATATGGTTGAGTGGTTAACATGTAGTCATTTTGAGGACTTAATTGAAAGAATGTAAGGTTGCGGATGCAACCCCTGGTTCTCTGAAAGAGAAAATAGCCATCAATTAATGGGTATCGCTGTCAGGTGATTATGCTGAGCTTAATATAAAAGCTACCTTTAGGCTGCCGTAGCTCTGATGTTAGCGCCCCGCCCCTCAGGTGCTGAATGACTATGCAGAGCATAGGAAGCCCAGCCTCTTTTGCTTCAGGCTGCAAGGGCTACTGAAGCGACCTCACTGCTTGATGGCTACTTTCTCTTTCAGAGAACTGGGGTTGCATCCGCAACCTTATGTTCTCTTTCAATTCGAAAATAGGCATCAACTAATGGGTACTGTGTACCAAAGCAGTCGCGAGGGAGACCATGCCGCAGTAGGACAAGATCGGTCCACATGTAGAAAATACACTGAACAGCGCCTCAGTGTCTGGTTCGAAAGACATATGTCCTAATACTGTTCTATGCACAGAGGGTCGTTAACAGTACAATATTGTACCGGGATACTCTTACCACATGGGTAACGCTGGAGATCGTACTCCGAGCGTACAGTTGTCTAATCCAGACTAACATTAAGTGGTCTCTGCCACTGGTGTAATAGAATCCAAGACCGATGCTCCTAAAAATGGAGCAGAGGAATCAAGTACATTCAGTCTGTAGAACCTCATGAAAGTATGTGGCGTAGCCCAGCTAGCCGCAACACATATTACAGACACTGGGGCACCTCGAAAGAGGGTCCAGGACGTCGCCATACCCCAGTTAGAATGCGCCTTCAATTGCCTCAGAGGGGAAAGGCCAGAAGATTCATAAGCCAAGAGCAATGATGTTCACTACCAAATGGGACAGGCGCTGTTAGACAATACCTGGCCCAGCGTCCTGGCATCCAGCGTCCTGGCCAGTGTGTCTGACACCCCTTGTACGGTCAATATAGCACCTCAATGCCTGCACCGGGGATGTCATCTACTCCACAGATTTGTTCACATGGAACGGGGAAATTACTTTAGGCAAAAATGCCGAGTTTGGTCGCATGGAGACTCTAGACCCGTCTCCAGCAAAGTGAGTGCAAGAAGGGTGCACTGACAATGCATGCAACTTGCCCGCACATTTGCTGAAGCAATACCCAGCAAAAATGCAGTCTTTAAAGACATGAGCAATTAAAGCAACAGGAGAAAACAATTGGTAAGATTTTTCCGTTGCAATCCGACCTGTTTAACTGTTAAATCCGCCCAAAAGAAACAAGAAGAGAGTGTCGGGTGGAAAAATATGAGGGAACTCTGAGACAAGGGGAGGGGTCTGACACAAAAGTAAACCAATCGCTTAAACGGCAAGGAAAGGGAGTAGGTATTCAGTGTGACCAGGGCTGCGAGGTTACTGAGGTGGAAGGTCATGTAATAAAAGACACTCCTCTCGGTGTACCTAACCATTGGGACCGAGATATTGACTTGGGATATGATCAACAAAATGATCCCACGTTACAGTATGCTTGGAAACAGGTTAGATATATCAAGGGAAAGTATATGCAGGAAGGACAATCGGTGGTATTTCCGCATTTTTCTGAATCTGGGCACTTATTATATAGAATAACCCGGGCTCCCAGGACAGGACAGCTCGTAAAACAGTTATTGGTTCCTAGGCCTTTTCAATCAGAAGTCATGAGATTGGCGCATGACATTCCATTTTCAGGTCATTTGGGAACTGAAAAGACTCTGAAAAGTGTTTTTTTGGCCTGGGGTTTATGGTCTTGTGCGGAAGTATGTATTGGAGTGTTCTGAATGTCAGTTAGCTGCCCCGAAGTCAGTTCGCCCCGCATCTCTGGTTCCACTTCCAATTACTGGGGTACCGTTTGAAAGGATTGGTGTAGATTTAGTAGGCCCTCTGGAGGGAACAGAGTCAGGATATCGGTATATTTTAGTAGTAGTGGACTACGCAACAAAATATCAGGAAGCTGTTCCCTTACGCTCTATGAATGCAGTAGCTGTAGCGAATGAATTAGTAAAAATATTCTCTAGGGTGGGAATCCCGAAAGAAATTCTCACTGATCAGGGCACTAATTTTGTGTTGGACTGTATTCAGCAACTATATAAATTATTGAAAATCCGTTCAATTAGAACCTCAGTTTTTCATCCTCAAACGGATGGGCTTGTTGAACGATTTAATCAGACTTTGAAAAATATGTTGCGCTGCATTGTAGATCAAGAAAAATGCAATTGGGCTAAACTGCTTCCCTACTTGCTCTTTGCAGTTCGCGAGGTACCACAATCCTCAACGGGGTTTTCCCCGTTTGAGCTCTTGTACGGTCGGCAGCCACGGGGTATCTTGGATCTCATAAGAGAAGGCTGGGAAGAACAGTCAAAGGAGTCTAAAAATGTAGTAAAATATGTGTTGCAGTTACGCGATCGCTTAGAATTAGTCGGTCGATTGGCACATGATAATCTCAAAGCAGCACAGCAGAAGCAGCAACAAAGCTACAATAAAAATGCAAGAATTAGGAATTTTCGACCTGGAGATAAAGTGTTGTTATTGTTGCCCTCATCGGAATCTAAGTTGTTTGCTAAATGGCAGGGTCCCTTTCAGGTTATTCGAGCAATTGGTAAAGTCAATTATGAGATCCGACAGCCTGGGCGTCGGAAAGAAAGTCAAATTTATCATGTTAATCTCCTGAAACCGTGGAAAGAACGGGAAGTCCATTTTATATCTCCTGTACAGGAGGGAGAGGACTTTGGACCCTCAATTGAGCCAGAGTCAGCAATTGAGGTCCCGATGGGGGAACAATTAACTCCTGATCAGCGTGAAGAGGTAAGCAATTTAATTAAAATGTTCAGTGATGTGTTTTCTAACGTGCCTGGAAGAACGCATTTGATCGAACATGCTATTATCACTCCGCCAGGTCTAAGAGTTAGACAGAGACCGTATCGCATTCCAGAGAGTCGGAGAGATTCTGTTCGAAGGGAGGTGGAGTGTATGTTGAAACTTGGGGTAATTGAACCTTCCCGAAGTGAGTGGTGTAGCCCAATAGTACCAATAGACAAGCCAGATGGGTCACTACGATTATGTATCGATTTTAGGAGGGTGAATGCTATCTCCAAGTTTGATGCATATCCCATGCCTCGAGTAGATGAACTCTTAGACAAGCTGGGGCGAGCTTGGTTTATTTCAACTCTGGATCTGACAAAAGGATATTGGCAGATTCCATTAACGAAAGCCTCTCGTGAGAAAACGGCATTTTCAACCCCAGAGGGTCTTTTTCAATTTTGTACTATGCCGTTTGGACTTCATGGAGCGCCTGCTACTTTTCAGAGACTAATGAACAGGGTTTTACAACCTCATCGAGAGTATGCAGCTGCATATATCGATGATGTAGTCATTTATAGTTCTTCCTGGAGAGAACATTTGACTAGATTAGAAGCTGTCTTACAGTCTCTGAGGAGGGCGGGGTTCACAGCGAACATGGCAAAGTGAGCTATTGGAAAAGAAGAAACTAAATATTTAGGTTTCATAATGGGTAGGGGTAGAGTGAAACCGTTGGTTTCAAAAGTCCAGGCTTTGTTGGATTCACCGGTACCTACCACAAAAACCCAGGTGAGATCACTGTTAGGGTTGGCTGGTTATTACCGCCGCTTTATTCCACACTTTTCCACTATAGCAACCCCTCTCACTGATCTCACTAAAAAGAACGCTCCAAATAAAATTAAGTGGAGTGCAGAGTGTCAGACGGCCTTTGAATCTATTAAAACTAATTTGCGTCAGGCCCCAGCATTAATAAGCCCGGATTTCAGCCGAGAGTTCATCCTGTAGACAGATGCATCGCAGACTGGTCTGGGGGCGGTTCTGTTCCCGGAGAGAGATGGTATAGAACACCCGATACTATACATCAGTCAGAAGTTACTGCCCAGAGAACAGAGGTATTCGATAGTGGAGAAAGAATGCCTGGCAGTGAAATGGGCGGTGGAATCTTTAAAATACTATCTTCTGGGATGACCTTTTGTACTCATCACAGATTATGCTTCTTTAAAGTGGTTAGACACGATGAAGGATTCAAACGCTAGGATTACGCGGTGGTACCTGGCGCTCCAACCCTTCGCCTTTCAAATAAGGTATTGTGCGGGTAAGTTACATCAAAATACTGATTTTTTTTCCCGGGAGGGAGGGAAAAAGGAAGGTTTAGAGGTTTCCGAGTGTTCCTTCGGCTCCACTCTGAGGGGTGGGATATGTGATGAGTCAAAGGGGTTTCGGTCTGTGATTCAGCCTCCCGACAGTAGATGGCATCAAACCAACTCGGGACTTCCCTTACCGAGATCTCGTGACAATGGCAAAAGTCATCTTTTTGAGGGGCTGACCCTGGTGAGGTGCGGAAGTACGAGTATGTAAATTCCAGCCACTGGAGTCAAGTGAAGGATTTTTGAAAATTTTAACTAATATTTCTTTTGTCTTTTTTTTGTTTATGTCCAGTACGCCACGAAGACGATTAAGGAAGAGTTCTCACGATCTGTTTTGGATTTTTACCCCTGCACTTCCTCCCTCACGCCGTTTTGTTTTCTTTTGTTATTTAATTTTTTTTGTTGTTGTTGTGTATAGAAAATAAAAATAAATTATTTTATTTCTGTACACATAAATTACTGTCTGGACATTCCATTTAATACACTCTTGTCTCACACACCCCCTGAAAGGGGGGCGGTTTTAACTGGAACTGAATGCTGTAACCAGCCCGCATAGTCTTGAGCACCCAACTGTCGTTGGTCCTGATTTGCCAATAAGGTAACTGGGAGACAGGGGTTGAAGGCTGCTGCGGCCCTTCAGGGATGCTGAGCCTTAGGCCGTGTGGGTGGACGCAGTCACAGGACCCTTGGGTCGCTGGCGATTGCCATCCCCCCTAGGGTGCCAGTTGCCCCTCTTTGCAGGCTGACCACGCTGCGGAGCAGGTGCTGCTGGGCGTGCCATAGGAGCACGAGCGGGCCTGGGCAGAGGCTTTTGCCCCTACAGGGGGGGACCCGTAGTGGGCAAGGCGGTCTTCTTTGGGAGCAGCTAGGCATACTGCCTTGACGCCTCCGTGGTTTTTAGGTTCCTGTGGAGCATCTCCTCCATTGCGGGGTCAAAAGTATGGCCAAGAGTGATAGGGGCATCCAGGAGAGAGGACTTGTCCTGCTCCTTAACTCTAGCCTGGGAGAGCCAGAGTTGTCGTCTGGTGACCACCAGTGCCACGAGACACCGGACCTCCGCTCTGGCTGTGAGTTGGGCCAGTCTGGTGACTCCCTCAGAGACCTGATTTAGCTCCCGTCTCTGAGCTGTCGTGATCACATCAGGGAGCTCCTTGATAAGGGTTGCCTGATATACAGAGTGCATGCTTGATATGTTAGAAGGCCTAGCTGCATGGGAGCAAGCACCATAAGCTTTCTTGAGATGCGTCTCTGTAGTCCTACATTGTTTATTTGAACATTGTAGGTCCTTGGTTGGCTCAATTCCTGATGCCTGTACTTGGGCCGCAATGGCAGAATCCACCGAGGGAAAGGCTTCCAAGCTGGCACCTTCTGCTCCCTCCATGGAAGAAAAAACCCAAGCTTCGGCAACTGTATTATGTGCCAAAGCTGGATTGGACCAGGAAGACTGGATTTCAGGGAAAGGGGGCAGTGTCCTGCCACACAACGGTGTAGCCAAGGGGAACCAGGAGCCCTGTGGCTCTTTATCCCTGGGCCATTCCACCCCCAGGCTTCGAGCTGCCCTCTCAACCAGAGCCTCAAACACAGGCCCTGGAGATGCCTCCAGTTCCTGCTGCAGCTCGTCCAGCTGCAAGAACGTCCTGTCTGTACGATCTCCTCGTCACCAGAAGCTCGCAGAAAGATGATGTCCTCCTCCTAGTCTGGGATGGGCTCAGACTCAAGCTCAGGCTCCTGCTCAATAATCCCTCAGAAAACCTGATTCAAATTTAGATCGGGAGATCTAAACTAACACGCTGTGTGCAGCTGGTGTCTGGAGCAGGCTAAGGTCTAATAAAGACTGCTGCTGTGCTTAAGGTAGGCACAGGGCCAACACACACACATCTCGTATTTCTTTCCTGAAAGAAAGAAAAACTAAAAGTTAATTACAAGTACATAATACAATAATTAAAAATAAGGTTCTAAATAATAACCAGCGAGACAGATTTGAGATTCCACAAGCTGAAAAGAGCGAGTAGCTCGTACAGTAAGTGACTCAGCCATGTGCTTAAGGTACAGTGCCAGCTGGCATGCCAAATACGAAAGCTAAAAGCGAGCGTCAAAACCAACAGAGCCTGATGATTTTACAGCCCGCCCTCAGTGGACGTAAAACTACAGATTCGGTGAAATAATCTTGGGGGAAGGGGCAGCTTCCAGCTTCCCGTGCACAATTAAGACAACAAAGGGTACAGACACTGAATTAATTAAAAAAGAGAGTTGTAAGAACAACCTATAGTTACGTTCAATCCTGATCAAGGCTGAAAGCAAAAGAGGCGGAGCTTCCTATGCTCTGCATAGTCATTCAGCACCCGAGGGGCGGGGCGCTGACATCAGAGCTACAGAGGCCTAAAGGCAGCTTTTATATTAAGCTCAGCATAATCTTGTCACCTGACGGTGATACCCATTAGTTGATGGCTATTTTCGAACTGAAAGAGAACTGAAATAGTTATCAAAGGATAACAGTGTGCCATTTTGAGAGATGACCTGCAGGGCTGATACCAAGCGTTATTTTTCCTGATAGGATAGCCTATTCAGATAAATACTTGTTACTTTTTCTGTTATAGATTTTTGCATTTCTTGTCTTTTTACACAATTTATATGTGGTATTAAAAATAATCGCTGTATTAGTTTTACTAATTATGTGTATTTGTGCATCTCTCCTGCAAATCTACGATATAAAAAACAACTTTATATATATATCACACACACACACACTCAGATACAAAAATTACATTTAAAATCAATGTTTTTAGAGAATTCTAAATAGCTTTCAAACCAACACTGTTTTTCTATTTTTCAAATTGAGAGCACATGCACATACTTCAGAGGATCCAACAAAAATGAGATACTGGGCATTTCATATGAGAGTTTGTCATTCTAATACTTTAAATTCAATACAAATGTAAAAAAGCACAGTTTATATATGTAGATTTATTTTGGTAGCAAAAAATGAACATCAGCATCATTTGGTGTAGAATTCCTGTATGTATCGCAATACATATCGCAATATTGTCTTCAGTATTGCAATACAGATCTTCAATCCCAATACCCACACATACTATATAGGGTGCACGATGCAGAGAAGCTGGTTCTGTCCCAGTTTCCACCAGTAGAGTCTTCAATTGCCTAATTTAGCGTTCCTGTCCAAGAACGCTATCTACCCCAATAAACAGTGCCGGCCTCGGAGGTGATCCTCAAGAGTGCCTATTCAGCCAGTGCATTCGCTGTACAGCTGGGAAACTTTAAAAATATTAGACATAAGGCAGTGTCAGGTTTAAAAATATTTCAATAAAATCGCACTGTGGCAGGCTGGCGAGTGGATAGAGGCCCAGAGAGACTGCAGTTCAAAAAAATAACTATTTTATTATAAATAAACACAAAATGAAAGGGCACAAGGGCCAAAACAAAACAATTTAAACACAAAGAAAGACAAAAAGCAAAATTTACAAAAATAACAATCTCCAGGCTGGGCAATGCCTTCACTGGATTCAAGCTCTCCAAACAGCCAAAAAAAAAACAACCTGCTTCCTCAGCTCCCTCTCCCAAATGAGAAGCAGAGGCCTCCTTTTATATCAGGTGGCTGGGCGCTGACTGATCGTTAATCAACCTAATCAACCCCAGCCACCTGAACATAATAAACCCAGGCAGGCAGGGGAAGTTAACCCCATTCCTGCCAATTTAAAGGGCAGAGCTTTGCTCTGCCACACACCTCCCCCCATGTACAACGTACACCGGCCGCAATCGGCCAACTCCCCCCTTCCCCCCACCCTCCCCACCCCCTTCCCCCCAAGAGTACAATTATGTCCCTTGGGTGGGCTGTTATGGTGGGTGGTGGTGGGTGGGGTTGATGTCGGAGCCCCCAAGCGTTCTTTGGTTGAGGGGGCCCCGAATCTCCAAGGTAGCACGGCGACGGCGGCGGCCCGGCTCCCTCTGGTGGCGGAGGCGGCGACGGCGGCCCGGCTCCCTCTGGTGGCGGAGGCGGCGGCGGCGGCCCGGCTCCCTCTGGTGGCGGAGGCGGCGGCGGCCCGGCTCCCTCTGGTGGCGGAGGCGGAGGCGGCGGCAGCCCGGCTCCCTCTGGTGGCGGAGGCTGGAACGGCGGCCCGGCTCCCTCTGGTGGCGGAGGCGGCGGCGGCGGCCCGGCTCCCTCTGGTGGCGGAGGCGGCGGCCCGGCCCCCTCTGGTGGCGGAGGCGGCCCGGCTCCCTCTGGTGGCGGAGGCGGCGGCGGCGGCCCGGCTCCCTCTGGTGGCGGAGGCGGCGGCGGCGGCCCGGCTCCCTCTGGTGGCGGAGGCGGCCCGGCTCCTTCTGGTGGCGGAGGCGGCGGCGGCGGCCCGGCTCCCTCTGGGGCAGAGGCGGCCCTCCTCCCTCTCGGGCTCTCAGAGCGGCGGCGGCTCCTCACCCCTTTCTGGCTCTGAGAGCGGCGGCAGATCCTCCTCCCTCTCTGGCTCTGGGGGCGACGGCAGATCCTCCTCCCTCTCTGGCTCTGGGAGCGACGGCAGATCCTCCTCCCTCTCTGGCTCTGGGAGCGACGGCAGCTCCTCACCCCTCTCTGGCTCTGGGAGCGACGGCAGCTCCTCACCCCTCTCTGGCTCTGGGAGCGACGGCAGCTCCTCACCCCTCTCTGGCTCTGGGAGCGACGGCAGCTCCTCACCCCTCTCTGGCTCTGGGAGCGACGGCAGCTCCTCACCCCTCTCTGGCTCTGGGAGCGACGGCAGCTCCTCACCCCTCTCTGGCTCTGGGAGCGACGGCAGCTCCTCACCCCTCTCTGGCTCTGGGAGCGACGGCAGCTCCTCACCCCTCTCTGGCTCTGGGAGCGACGGCAGCTCCTCACCCCTCTCTGGCTCTGGGGACGACGGCAGCTCCTCACCCCTCTCTGGCTCTCGGGAAGGCGGCTCACCCCTCTCTGGCTCTCGGGAAGGCGGCTCACCCCTCTTTATTGGAGTGACCGGGGCATCTCCCATGTCTACCGCCAGGTAATTAACCACCATGAGGGCAGCCTCTGGGAAGGACGCCGGGTGGTGTTTTTCCTCCCACTGTTCCCACCTCTCCCCATCGACGCCACAGCGTGTTGATAACTATGGGGAGATCGTGGACGAGGTCTGCCTCAGGGTGCATCAACCAGTCCCAGATCTCCTGGGACGGTGGTGAAGGTGGTGGTGCTGGAGGTAGTGGGGTGGCCCCTGATGCCCGGGGTGAACACGGCACCTCTTCCTGGGCCTGGTTGTAGGGGCATCCTGCCCAGTTGTGGCCGTCCTCCTCACACCGGCCACACCAGTTTGCCGGTGGCACGTCTGGGCAGGACCGCCAACGATGGTCCTCCTTCCCACACCAGGAACACCAGGGGAAGAGGCTGGCCGGGTCCTCCAACGGTGGCTGCAGCAGCTTACATTTCTTCAGCTGCTGCTGCTTTTCCTGCCTTTGCCGCTGTCTACTCTTCTTTCCCATTTTTTTTTTTTTTTTTTTTTTTTTAAATTATCCCAAAAATTCCACAAAACAAAACAAAAATACTGCTCTGAGCCTCTAGGTGGCGCTATCCCACTCTAACACCAAATGTGGCAGGCTGGCGAGTGGATAGAGGCCCAGAGACAGACTGCAGTTCAAAAAAATAACTATTTTATTATAAATAAACACAAAATGAAAGGGCACAAGGGCCAAAACAAAACAATTTAAACACAAAGAAAGACAAAAAGCAAAATTTACAAAAATAACAATCTCCAGGCTGGGCAATGCCTTCACTGGATTCAAGCTCTCCAAACAGCCAAAAAAAAAAACAACCTGCTTCCTCAGCTCCCTCTCCCAAATGAGAAGCAGAGGCCTCTTTTTATATCAGGTGGCTGGGCGCTGATTGATCGTTAATCAACCTAATCAACTAATCAACCCCAGCCACCTGAACATAATAAACCCAGGCAGGCAGGGGAAGTTAACCCCATCCCTGCCAATTTAAAGGGCAGAGCTTTGCTCTGCCACACGCACACACATATATTTACAGTTCTCGATATAGTTTCAATATAAACCATTGCGCTGAAATAACACTAATGTGCTTTGGGTAGGCTACACATTACATTATATGAAAATATAAATTCGTACAGTAGGCCTGTAAAATATACAGTACAGTAGTAAAATCACATTTATAACTAGCACTCTTTTTTGTACTTTAGCCTCCTCGTAACAGAAAATAAATCATGTTGCTGCATGTGTACAATGTGAATAAAATATTATTTGAAATTGAAACTAAATGATTTTAGGTTTTTTTTTTTTATTATATTTTAATTTTTATTATTTTTAACTTGGTCTACTTATTAGCTTAGACTATTAACACACAATAGATAATTGTCCTATACAAATGCTCAGAATGAGCTGGAGGGGTTAGTGGCACATGTGTGCAGTCTATTGCTCTCAACACGCTGGGAAAACCAGAAATGTCATAGAAATTTGTTTTCAACTCTTGTATGTACACTCTGATTTTAGTGAAAATTAGGTACTTGGGTGTTTGTCTCAAAAATACATTGAGCACAACTGGCAACGCATGTGAAAAAGAAAACTGGGAAATGCCAGGAACAATTTCTACTGTTTAAAACATGCTTTCAAAAGTTCTTAACAAATTGATGCAGTTAAGTAAGGGTAAGTGTTGAAATTGCCTGCAGCTTTAGTACATCTCATTACAATATTTTGTATCCCTCATTTGCACATCTTCACCCTGTTTTTGTGAATTTCTACAGGAACACCCAGAATTACATATTCATTTAAGGTTAAAGTGCAAATAAGAACTGCGACTGCAAAGCATTCGTTAAAATGATGCTAACAGCGTTGCATTTGTTTAGTACATTTCACGCTACGCTTCCAACTGGTTTGCATGTGGTTTGCAGCGATTGTGACAGACACAGCACTTTAGTCATCTACTCCCAAGTGTTTTACCAGGTAAGCCACTCAGGGACCCCCATACAGGAGCATTAAGATTACCTATAAATAACTGACCCCAGGCCAGGACACAGCTGGCCCTATGTTCAACAATGCTTTGCTCTAATAAAACAGTTAACACTATTTCCAGCCATTAAAGTGTAGGAGAAATAAAGGCATGTTTGGTGTGGAGGAATGATTAACAGACACACTAAAATTAACAATGAGATCCTTTCTTGGTCTTTTTTTTTATTAGGCTTTTATGGTTTGGATCACCTGGAATGCAAAACAAAAGCAATTAAAAATTAATAACTTTACTTTATAACGTTACTTTTTTGTTTCTCACGGAATTAATCTTGAATGCTGGTAAATGCAGTTTATTGCATAGCAGCACTTTCTGGTCACAACTCAAATATGGGTATTGGGAAATAAGTTTCTTTTTATTGGATTCATATTTACAAACTGTACATATTTATGCCTCTATATCCATGTTTTCTCAAGATACACAGTTAATGAATTTGAGTCTCTGGTGTTTTCTATTATTAAATACAGCAAGTACCTTGTTTTCAGATATTGCTGCAACTCCTTGGTCATTTTCCCACACCTTAATTTCCGATTATTAACCCCTTATACATCAGATGTCGTCTCTTCCCCGGGAGATAAATATGAGTGAGGCATTAGGCTCAGGGCCATTTTCTGTTGTATTGTACAAACTGACAGAAGCAGTGCTGTTGTAGATTAACCATGGAGCTTGTTTATTTATTGCTGCATACTAGAATACCTAAGATGACATTTCTGTCACATACACACTTGCTCACTTACGGCATTACGTATCCCAGCAACAGCAAGCATGACAAAACACTCCACATCAGGCAACATGTAACCCAGCAACCACAACAGCCAGAATGGTATGTACAATGTAAACTAACAGAACATAACATTTTTCCCCTCTTCCCACCAAGTTCCGGTGTGGAATGAAGTCACAAAATCTCGAAGGTGGCCAGGGTGCTGATGGATTCTTTGAGGTTGTTGCAATGACCCTGCTGGTTCAGGGCCTCAGATGTCTGCAATATTCAGCCGGGGTCCAGTCCCAAGAGGTCTTCTTCTTAAGAAGATGATGTAACAGTGAAGTGGTGGCTGAGTACTGTGGCAAGAACCAGAGATAGTAGGCTGGCATACCCAAAAGCAGGCAAGTTGAGAAGCAGATTCAGGCTCAGGAATGCAGTGAATTGCTTTCACACGACTGGAAAGGGGAATTCCCTTGGGCAGAGAGTAAAGCCCATGAACTCTATTTCAAATGCTGCGAAAAGTCATTTGTAACCGTTCAGCGTTAAGTTGTGCTGGGCGAGTGTTTGGAACACTTGGAGCAGATGTTTGTCATGTACTGAGATGTTGGGACCATGCACCACAATGTCATCAAAGTACAAGTATACTCCCGGGATGCTGGCGAAGATAGATGGCATCATTTTTTTTTAAAAAACAGCTGGGTATGTCTCAATCTGAACAGCAAGCAGGTGTAGCGAAAAACTCCAGCATGAGTAACAAATGCTGTGAGGTCCCTGGCCATTAAATAAGTCAAGGCCCATTAAGTTGGCTCCAGTTTTTGTAATGTAGAACATGAATGTTGGAATAGACCAGGTTCTATAACATACTGGCAGCTGCAATGTACCCACTACGTCAATTTTGGCATGTCCATAGCCACTGAGGGCAGTGGAGGAGCTTTGCAGGTGCAGGTTCAAATGAAACTGTATGTTTCAAAGTTGAGGAATGGACATGTCGTTGAATACATGTTTTAAAACTTGATGCGGTCGAGACCACAGTATGGAGTGTGGCTGATGCCGAGTGCAGGGTCTGGGGTAGAGCAGGGTCTTGTGCTGAAGTGGAGCAACACCACCTGGCAAAGTCGTTCAATTTGCTACAATTCCTGTGGAACCACAGTTCCCACAACGTGGTCTATAACATGCAGGGTGCTGCTGCGCTTGTTGTACAGTGAGGTCAGAGTCTGTAGCTAATGGGGTTAAAGGTTGCTGCATGTTCTGAACTGCAGAGTCTGTATCTGTGGCAGGTGAGGGTGTGCCAGTAAGTTTTTTAGCACTGTGAGAAGCTGCTTCCACTTGGCTGGCTATATTTGTGCCTTAAGTCAGTGTTAAATCATCAGATTCAAGTAATAATCTCTCCCTCACTTGTGTACTAGACATCTTCTCAATAAGCTGGTCTCTAATCATCTCATCATGCAGTGTACCAATTTTACAAGGCAGAGCTAACTCTCTCAATGCAGACATGTATTGGAGTATTGACTCACCAGGCCATTGACCTCTGAGCGGCTCTGAAATGTGCAACGAGTACACCGATGGCCTCATCATAAGTATTAGCAGGACCCAGTCTCAGGGAAATGAGTTGTTCCTCTGTGATCAGTCTATCAGCATAGCACGTTTATGCAGATCGGCCACTTTTTCCAAGCCCACTGCAAGCAAGTACTATTGAATCGAGCCCAACCAGTGAGTCCACGGGATGGGCAGTTCGTACTATAATAGCTAAGATGGTGTCTCTGTCGTACCTACACACACACACACACACACACACACACACACACACACACACACCAGAGTCTCTGACTGCCTGCCCGGGGCCAACAGTGCAGGAATTGCATCACGTATCCCAGCAACTGCAAGCACAACACAACACTCCACAACATCAGACATCATGCAACCCAACAACCACAACAGCACTGATCGAATTGCAAACACAACAATCACAATGTTATGTAAAATTCAACTAAGAGAACATAACACAGCCTTTGGCTGAGGAAGGAGTGAGTGAGGAGTGTCTTTAAGTCTAACCACAGAGATGTTGATTTAATTCACTTTTTTTCTCTTATATTTTGAAATAATTCTGTGTGGAATATATATATACTATATTTTTACATATATATATATACATACTGTATTACTTCAATTTGGCACCACAGCGTTTATTTTAAATTGATCAAAATGACTGCAGCGCTTAAAAGAGGGCGGCGATTATATAAGGGTGACCTTTATTAATAATACTATGATTTTCAAATGTTGCAATATTTTATTACATGATTTATGACATTTTAGAAGGGCTTATTTTCTGTAATACGGTAGCCTACCTGTATGTAGCAGTGTGTGTGGCTAACATACTTTGACTACAGCACATTTATCAGTGACAGTTAGCGAGAGCCAATTATGGGAGTTGGAAGGTCAGGGGAGTACTGTACCAGAGAATCAGGAGCGTGTATTGCTTGTTAAGGGGTGGGACAATGCTGGTGTGGCAGTTAAAGTACACCTGGGGGTACTGAAGGTCCCGCATCGCCTGGGGTTGCCTGCCTCTCCTCTGCTTCTCCTAGGGTTGCTGCTGGTCCTGCTTTGACTGGGGTTGCTGAGGGCTCTGCTTCGCCTGGGGTCGCTGCCAGATCTGCTTCGCCTAGGGCCACTGCCTGGCTTGCGCCGCCTGGGGCCTCTGCCTGGCTTGCATCGCCTGGGGCCGCTGCTAGTCCTGCAGGACCGCAGGAAGCACCTGGGCAGGCGCCTCTGAAAAGGGGGCTGCCAGCTACAAAGAAGGGGGGGAGATCAGGAAACTAGCTCCCCCGAACCGCACTTTCGTGGCAGGAAGTATGGAGGCCAGAGCCCCACAAAGGGGAGCTGCCGGCCATAAAGAAGGGGGGCGAGGTCAGGAGACCAGTTCCCCCTGCTACAGTTTGGCTGGAGCCCCGGAAGAGGGAGCTTCCAGCCAGGAAGACATGGGGAGAGGAGAACCTCCCACCATGACTACCCCCATGGATTATTCCAGACCCCTCTTCCGGGACTTTGAGACTGAAGGGGGAGGTGGCCGTTGGGGCCATGTGTGCTTTGCACAAGGGGGGGGGGGGGGGGGGGGGGGGGGGGGGGGGGGGAATGTAGCAGGGCAGTAAGAAAGCCCTGCTGTTTAAATGTATTGTTTTGTTTATTTTTAGAACAGGGTCTCCCCCTCCGCCCCTGTGCAGTTTATTTTGTGTTTGTATTATGATTTATTTTTTGTATTATATATATATATATATATATATATATATATATATATATATATATATATATATATATATATATATAGTATGACAGCGAGATGCCGTGTTTGTTTTTAAAAACCTTGTGTTAATGAATGGTTGTCGGCCATGGCGTTGTTAAACTAGCCGGCAGTCACACAAATTAATAAACTTGTGCAGATTGTGGCTGAGGGGTAATAGAATAATTATGAACTAGTTAAACCCCTCGGCTCATGGTACTAGTTAAACCCCTCGGCCTGCAGCTCTCCCTGCTCTAGGAGGGTGTTCGAGAGGAGGAACGACAGTGAGAGATGGTCATTTAAAACTAAACCAAAACTATACAGGTACAGCGAAGGCGATTTGCCCAGCCTGACCTGGAGTTTATTATTTTGTGTTCGAGATTTATTTTTGTTTAACCCTTTTATTTTCTGTGCTCTGTGAGCAGTGTTTTGTTTGTTAAAATATTTTATTTATTTTGTTTAATAAACGGCGCGCACCGTGTCTCTGCAGTTTCCTGGTTTGTTGTTGTTCCTCATTCTGGCCTGACGTCACCGCAATCCCGTTTCCTTCCTTAGTCCTACTCGGTTATTTCTTTTTTTTTCACTGTAACTTGCTTGTTTGTAATTTCTCTGCAAGAGAAACCTAAACTAAATCTTCTCATAGATAGTAGGCACATTGTTTTTATTTGTATGGGATTGAGTACATGAATTATAATTTAACTAAAAACAAAACAACAAAACCACCTATAAGAACTTCAGAAGGACTGCTGTTCTGTACGTAGTTTAAAAAAAATACCTCGACATTTTTTTATTGATAGCAGCGTTTATTCAAGTATTCGAGGACAGCCTCTATAATAAAGCTGATATATGACTGTGGCGTTAATACGAGGGCGCATATAATTTTAGGGCGGCGCCAAATTGAAGTCATACGGTATATCTATATCTATATCTATATCTATATCTATCTATCTATCTATCTATCTATCTATCTATCTATATATATATATATATATATATACACATACAGTGCCTTGCAAAAGTATTCAGACCCCTGACCAATTCTCTCATATTACTGAATTACAAATGGTACATTGAAATTTCGTTCTGTTTGATATTTTATTTTTAAACACTGAAACTCAGAATTAAATATTGTAAGGCGACATTGGTTTTATGTTGGGAAATATTATTAAGAAAAATAAAAAACTGAAATATCTTGGTTGCAAAAGTATTCAACCCCTGTGCTGTGGAAGCTACCAGTTTGCACCCCTGGAAAAAATTGCCCTAACGAGGACACAATTACCTTACCATTGGCCTCCACCTGTGAACCATTAAAATTGCTGTCACATTTTCTGGATAAAAACCCCACTTTTGAAGGATCATTGGTCTGGAATCAACTCTCCAGTAATGTTGTTGAAGCTGACACCCTGGGATCCTTCAAGAAGCTGCTTGATGAGATTCTGGGATCAATAAGCTACTAACAACCAAACGAGCAAGGGGCCGAATGGCTTCCTCTCGTTTGTAAACTTTCTTATGTTCTTATGTTCTTAATAACACTATGTAAGACTTTTTTTTTTTCCTGTTTAGTAAGTGTTATTTCCTAATTGCTTATGCCTCAAAAGTATAGAAATTGGCTATTATTCCCCACAAACTTTGCTTTTGTGACCAGGACAATGATATTTTGAAATTTACCTATTTTACCTATTTACAATTTGTCAGAGCTCTAGATAAGGAGTCGGCAGCCTTCAAGTACCTTCAAGACTTCTTCCCTAAGCTGTCTGAGGCAAAGGTCAAAGCCGGTGTCTTCGTCGGACCACAGATAAAGAAGATCCTGGAGTGCTATGAATTCCCCAAGAAGCTCACTAGTAAGGAGAAAGCGGCTTGGAACAGCTTTGTTGCAGTGGTTCGGGGCTTCCTGGGCAATCACAAGGCTGAAAACTATGTGGCGCTGGTTGAGACTCTGGTGAAGAACTACGGCACAATGGGCTGTAGGATGTCCCTCAAAGTCCATATCCTTGATGCTCATCTTGATAAATTCAAGGAGAACATGGGAGCGTACTTGGAGGAGCAAGGCGAGCGCTTCCACCAGGATATACTGGACTTTGAACACCGCTACCAAGGACAGTATAACGAGAACATGATGGGAGACTACATTTTGGGGCTGATTCGTGAAAGTGATTTATAGTATAATCGTAAATCTCAAAAAACTACTCACTTCTAAATCTTTTGTAGTCATTTTTGTATTACTTTAGTATAAATACATGTTAATTTGGATTCATATGTTGTCATATATACTTTATGTGAAAGAAAAGACACAAATTCACCCGTTTTCTCATTGGAAATAGTAAATTTCAAAATATCACTGTCCTGGTCACAAAAGCAAAGTTTGTGGGGAATAATAGCCATTTTCTATACTTTTGAGGCATAAGCAATTAGGAAATAACACTTACTACCCAGGAACCAAAAAAGAAAAATTTGTTACACAGTATAATCAGGAAGTGGAAGCTGCATCACACAACCCAGGCACTGCCAACAGAAGGCCGTCCCTCAAAACTCAGTGCTCAGACAAGAAGGAGACTTGTGAGAGAAGCCACAGAGAGGCCAACAATCACTTTGAAGGAGCTACAGAGTTCAGTGGCTGGGAGTGGAGTAATGGTGCACCAGTCAACCATATCAAGAGTTCTGCATAACACTGGTTTATATGGGAGGGTAGCAAGAAAGAAGCCGTTACACAAAAAGTACCATCTGAAAGCACGTCTGGAGTTTGCTGTGGGGATGCTTTTCATCAGCAGGGACTGGGCATCTTGTTACAATTGAACGAAGAATGGATGGAGCAAAATACAAGAAAATATTGCAAGAGAATTTGCTTCAGTCCGCTAAAAAACTGAAGCTTGGGAGGAAATTCACCTTTCAGCAGGACAATGATCCCAACCACAAGACCAAAGCAACACTGGAGTGGCTCAAGAACATAAACGTAAATGTCCTACAGTGGCCCAGTCAAAGTCTTGATCTCAATCCCATTGAGAATCTGTGGTAGTATTTGAAAATTGCCGTCCACAAGCGTCATCCAACCAATCTGAATAACCTGGAGCAAATCTGCCAAGAAGAATGGGCCAAAATCACTCCGAAACTGTGTGCAAAGCTGGTACATACTTACCCCAAAAGACTTCGCTGTTATTCGCTGGGTTAAATACTTACGCAAGCAAGATATTTCAGTTTTTTATTTTTCTTAAAAGTATTTCCCAACATAAAACCAATGTCACCTTACAATAATTGATTTGAGTTTAAGTGTTTTAAGAAAGAAATATCGAACAGAACGAAATTTCAATGTACCATTTGTAATACACTAATATGAGAGAATTGGTCAGGGGTCTGAATACTTTTGCAAGGCACTGTGTGTGTGTGTGTATATATATATATATATATATATATATATATATATATATATATATATATATATACTGGCCATATATGACGTGCACAGGGGGAAGGCAGGGGGAAGTCAGAAGTATATAAGCCCAATATACGCTCCTATAACCAGGAATCAGCTCTTTTGTACAGCGTTATCGGCACTATGCTTTAGTGTGAGAGGTCCTGGGTTCTTGCCCACCTCAGCCTGTGTGTGGATTGCTTCACCCGCGCCCGATCGTTAACCGAGATCACTATGTATATGTATAATATATATATATATAGCAATTCTATTATTTTCAGTTTTTCTTTCAGAAACCCAGCATGCACGTAGGCTGTCTCTCTGTACTGGAGTCTGCCACTGTACACAGACAGTATATTACACTAGCTGCTACAGAAACACTGCCAGTGTCTCTATGCCGTTGCTGTGTTTGCTTTCCTGCAACTGTAGCCCCTGTCTGTTTTACAGTGCATGCTTGCAGTTTGCCGGTGGCTTTTTTCATGCCTTTACCTGCATGCCACTTGTCCTCGTACCAGTCCGTACCAGAGCTTTATTGGTATAAAGGTTGCTACCCCATCATAAATACAATAAATAATAAACAAACAAAATAAACTGCACAGGGGCGAAGGGGGAAACACCCGTTCTAAAAATAAACAAATAATACATTTAAGCAGGGCTTTCCTACCACCCTGCTACAAGGAGTAATCACATTTTATATATATATATATATATATATATATATATATATATATATATATATATATATATATATATATATATATATATATTATAAAATAATCTTCAACTCTCACGGTTTGTTGCCCCTTTAAACCAGGACCTAGGAGACGCAAATAGAAGTTTGCAGCGCTTGCGCGCAATTTTAATAAATACAAACAAATAAACAAAATACAAACACATACAAAACACGTAGCTCTTTTTCGAGCACTAACTATACACACGATCTTCCCTGAGTAACACGGGACAGCTCAGCTGTTTCCCCGTCCACAAACTACAACACACAGTTCCACAACAATACCTTTTTGACGGTTGCATACACTCACAACCAGGCTCTTTACACTACAGCCCTGAACAGAGCTTCTCTCTTTAAATACCCTGCACCTGGCTCTAATTTACAATACACACCAGATGCAGGGGACAACTAATAATTAAACAATAAAACCATTAAACACCCAAATATGCATTCTCACATGTTCTCTGGCAGATATATATATATTATATATATATATATATATATATATATATATATATATATATATATATATATATATATATATATATATATATCTATATCAAAAACACATGCTGAATATCATTCTGCAACAAGTGAAAAACAAAAAAATAATTATATGCAGCCGAAGTAAATAATGTTTGTGGAAACACACTTTTATTGCATGGACTCCATGTTTGCTCAGTCGACTGAGCTGGGAAAACTCCTAAAGCTGTCCAAGCTCTATCTTTGCAGACCATGACGTCAGGTGCAGACTCCCGACTGCATCCCAGTCTTTTTAGGATTAACGGGAATGCAGCCATCAACTGCACTCATCGCCGTTTACCATGTGTAGTTCTTTAATATGAATGCATGGCAGCTGCGTCCTTTTACGAGGCTGGTGAGTTTACTTTGGTGAAACCCGCTCTAACTGCATAGTGTGTCTGAGTTCCTGGTAAGTGACGGTTGTTTGTAGTTCGGTGTCGTAGCGCTGTTATGGCCAGTCGTTGTAATGGTCGGAGCTGTAATGTCCATCGTGGGGATGTCGTAGCGCTGTTATTTGCAGTCCCTGTAATGGTCGGCGCTGTAATATCCATCGTGGGGATGTGGTAGCGCTGTTATGGGCAGTTGCTGTTGACCCCCGCGGTGATGTCGCGCGGTCTGGCGGTTATGTAACCTATGTAAACAGTTCAGCCGTGCAATGCATGTGCACAAGAAAAAACAGTAAGCTGGCTGGTGCTGAAAACTGTTGTGTACAGAGTACACAAAAATGGAGTGCTGGTAACGGTCTTGGTACCAATTCTTGTATATTAAAAAAAAAAAAAAAAAAAAAACTTGTGTTAATGTGTGGCTGTTGGCTAGTGCGTTGTTAAACTAGCTGACAGTCACACATATTAATAAACTCGTGCAGCCACGGTATATAAACCCACAGCTCTACTGTACTTTGTAGTGGGGTGTGTACAGGAAAGTACGCGAGGGCGAGGGCGAGGGCAAACCAAGGAACAGTGAATGCACTTGCCCAACCTGACCATAGGTTATGTTATTGTTTGTGTTTGTGACTTTGTTTTGTTTAAATATTTTATTTTGTGCTCTGTGAGCAGTGTTTTCTGTTTGTTTAAAGATTTACTAGATTTCTTTGTTATTGAAAAAAAAAAAAAAACAGCGCGCAGCACGCCTTTTGCCTGTCCTACCTTGCCTTTGTTGTTCTTCCTCATTGTGGCCTGACGTCACCGCTCGGCCATTGCCTGCCACACTCCTCCAAGGGACATCTGGGACTGGGGACTGATACAAGGTCAGATTTGTTTTTTAAATAAAGAGTTTAAGTTTATATTGTTACTTCTCTGCCCTGTCTTATCCCTACTGAACCCACCGTTTTCTTTCTAGCATGACGCTTTTTTTCCAGAGCGAGTTTGCTTTTGTTGTTTTGAAACTTAAATGTTGTAGTCGGATAATTCCCTTTTATCGGGATGTAGTTTTTATTATTATTATTATTATTATATATTATTATTATTATTATTATTATTATTATTATATTTTTTCTAGTACTACTGCAAATCAGGGTCTAAACTAGGCACAGAGATATTTACATCCGCTAATATTTAATTGTTATTGATCAAGGTGCAACTCTTCCAGTGATAGTGTGAGACCTGCAGCTCTTCCCCATTTCCCTGTCTCTGAGCTCCGGGCAGAAGCTTTTATTATTATTGTAAATTGTGCTTTCCTATCTTTATTGTTACACTTTCATAAATTAGGGTTTGTAAACTTTGGATGACCACTGTATACGCACACACACACGGTATAAATCTATTCTCCAGCATTTTACAGGATTACATTTTTAGGTGCCCTGCCAAACGGGCAAACAAACATTTATACATATTGTGGCAGCAGCGGACAAGGAAACGCACCAAAGGCAGTTTTGTGGTCAAAATAGTGGCAACAACAACCACTGTTTATTTCTTTCTTGAGAAATGGACACTGAGAAATGGAATGGTGGGCTGGTAGTAAACTCTGGAATGTAACTGTTTGTGATTCTGCAATACGAGTTTAATTGACACTTATAGGTCATATTAAAACCTGCATACTGAGGGGGACGGGGGTAGTTCCTAGTAAGTGAACTTCGCAGTCTTCTGGGAATTGAATTGTGGAATTGTTTGGCACGGTGCTGTCGTAGCGCTGTTATGGGCAGTTCGTGTAAATGTCGGTGCTGTAATGTCTGAAGCGGTGATGTCATAATGCTGTTATGGGTAGTTGCTGTAATGGCTCCCGCAGTGATGTTGGTGCGGTCCTGGACTCGTGGTGATATACTGATATGCTAGAGAAGCATTACAGCAGAGGATAAGCATGACAGATGCACCCACTGCCTGGAAAAGAGCATGTAGAGGGTGCATTTAACGACTGCAAACCTTTTGTGCATCTTTTGCTCATTTTGCTGAGAGGACACTGGAAAGCTGGCTGGCCTGCTGTTCCATGGACCGCTCTGTATCTCAGACACCAGCGTAGCATAATTCTCCCCATTCATCCCCTGCAGTGTGGTCAACCGAGTCCCCACTCCGTTACACCAGGAGCTAGGAAATGATCCTCTAGGGGTAGGAGCAGGACTAAGCGTCTGCGCTCCTCTAAATCCTCCTCTTCATCATCTGGCTCGGAGAGCTCCCCCTCTCCGCCAAGGAAGAAGAACAGGACCCGTCGTAGCAGACATTCTGGCAATACTGACCAGTTTGTGGGGTAAATGGAGAAGCTTTTTGAAGTTATGAACCAACAGCAGTCCCTTTTAAGGGAGTGCCCCCCCCCCCCCCCCCCTTTGTCTCTGTCCCCAGGGTTCAGGCACCAGCTCATGAGGACGCTTTGTCCCCTTTCCAGCTCTCCCGGATTAAAAAATGGCATGTACGCTGACTGCCCTGCTGTCTCAAGACACTTGGGGGTTTTTCATTGGCCCTCCTCCCTTTCCAGGCGTGATCGTAACAACGGTCATGAAACATCAAGACACTATTTTAATGAGGAACTGGGTGGTGAACCTTCTTTCGAGGGGGCCCCCACAGTTCATTATGGCACTTTACCCAGAGGTTGTGAACCTCTAAGTTCAGGTGAGTTCTTTTTTGAAGCCCAGGAGTCCACCCATTGTCCCCACTAGTATTACTATGTTGAGGGGTCACCCTCTTGGCCTAGACGCACTGGCCCACAGATGGCCCAGGTGTTCTGTGTTTTTCCAATGCTACTACTGCTTACACTGTGTCTGGAGAAAATCAAGCAAGACCGGGCTTGTGTGCTCTTAGTAGCCTCAAAGTGGCCTAGAGGACCTGGTTCTCGGTACTGGCACAGTTCCTATACGGTCAGCCATGAGAGTTGCCGGCCCATGCGACCTGTTGAGTCAGGCACGGGACATTCTGTGGCGTACAGATCCATAAGTCCTGTGGCTTTGTGTCTGATCCCTGAGCAGAGACATTTGAGTCAGCTTGGGTTAGCTGACAGGGTCATTGTAACCCTTAAGAATGCCAGGGCAGCGTTTACCCTCTCTCTGTACAGCTACAAATGGGGTGTCTTCTGGACGTGCTGTCAGTCGCGTGCACTGGACCCCATGACTTGCCCCATCGCAGATATACTGTAATTTTGCAGGAACTGATTGATTAAGGGAAATCTCCTTCCAAAGTCTACCTGGCAGCTATTTTGACTTGCCATATTTAAAATTGACTCCGTCAACTCAGGAGCACACTTTTGAAGGGTGCTCGGAGGTAAAGACCCCCTGGAAAGTACCTTGTTCAATGTAGTGCTGGATGTACTTACAAGACCGCTATTCAAGCCTCTTCATTCAGCAGAGCTTTACTGCTTACTATTACCTCCTCCAAGTGGGTAGGTGAAATGCAAGCACTCTCCACCCGGAAAGCCTGTTTGTTTTTTTTGCAGAGGCCAGAACTAACATTACTCTCTGCACCGATCCTGCTTTTCTCTCAAGTATTTATGCTTTCCATATTAACCAGTAAGTGTAATTGGAGGCCTTCAATCCACCAGTCTGTCTGACAGGGAGAGAAAGCTCTACACTCTGTCCAGTTAGGGCACTGGTGTATTATGTTGATCGCATCCAGAGTTGGTGGCAATCCGAGCAATTTTTTATTTATTATGGGTCTAAGTTCCACGGACAAGCCCTGCCTAAACAGCAGCTGTCAAGGTGGATTGCAGACACGGTCAGGACTGCATACGATCTAGCCAACCTGCCCCCTCCGGAGAAGGTCAGTGGTCACTGCACAAGAGGCCTTGCAACCTCTTGGGCGTTATTCCACAGCACATCTGTCGCAGACATTTGCAGTGCTGCAGTATGGGCCATGCCTCGTACTTTTTTACCCGGTTTTACCGACTGAATGTCGTAGATCAGCAGAATCCTGGTTTTGGGACTGGAGTGTTAAAGCAGCCTTATTCTGCTTTTTCATGCGTTTGTATTATGTTCCACTTTAAGTCCTTGAATAGTTAGCCATACACCCTTTTTGGAATTCTGGTGTTAAATGCTGAGGTTACTCAGTATAACCTTGAAGCATATACACTGCATGAGGGTTCTCCCTCACTGTACTGTGGCCTATATTACATGGACCCGTATCTGTCCTTTGCCTGAATGCTAAAGGCAGTTTATCTTCCTTTTTAGCACATCTGCCAGTGCTGCAAGTCCATCACTTGCGATGGCTTGGATATTGTATCCCATTAGGTAATGGTGCATTTCATACTTGAAAGGGAACGTTAGGTTATTATCATAACACTGTATGACAAAGTGGCTGAGTGGATGCAGGTGCACAGATGATGCAATGTGGTAATGAAACAGTTTTCCTGTTTGGAAAGGTTTTATTCTTTTATTCCAGGTCTGGCGACCAAACAGTAACCCCCGGCAATACACACCAGTGTGTACTGCACATGGTAAACAGCAGGGGAAATGCAGTCCCAAATAATAAACAATATCCGCCCCACAATAATACAAATATGGTCACCAGTCCTGGTTGCGTGCAGTAGTGCCCGTGGTGGGTGATAAAAGTTTATTTTTGTGACGATGGTGAAGTGCTGTTCTGGCTTAGTGCTGGCCCTTGGCGACAGCTCCAGAACTGTGTTAGCTGTCTAGTAAAGTACAAGACAAAACAAGGTAATTACAAACAAACAAAACGCAGCACTCCTGATACAGTTTCTGTTTATGCTCTCGCAGTCCTTTTCGGTTCTATCCAAAATAAACCAGTGCAAAGGAATAGATTACGATTCTCCGTCCCCTTTTATGCTGTCACACATGACCCCTTGGTAAATGAGTGCGGCTGCCATGTTGTTTCAATTCAGGGTCAATGTGTTATTGCAATGGAGTCTCACCCCCTTCCCCCAATGAACTGTGTTCTCGCTGCTTGGTGCCGTCACAGGTCGTGAAGGTGATTTACAAACCAAGAATCATTTTATTTCTGTCACTTGTCCCATCACTCAGAGTGGAGCTGAAGGAACACTTAGCTGAATCTACCTTTCCCATTACTCCCCCCTCCTGGGAAACATAATCCTCATTTTGATGGTCTTTCCCCACACAGTGTACCATGTGGTACATGAAGGGTTGCAAAGCCAGATACCACGACTTATCTGGGCATTGCTATCTTTCATTGTGCTTAACCACTTGAGTGGGGCGTGGTCTGTGACAAGATCAAATGAATGTCCCAGCAGGTGGTATCATAAAGAGTGAGTAGCCTATTTAACGGCCAAACACTCCTTTTCGACAACTGAGTAGTTGCGCTTCTGAGATAGCATCTTTTTAGTGACATACAATATCGGGTGTTCTACTCCATCTACCTTTTGGGACAAGACAGCACCCAAACCTACATCCGATGCGTCATGTGAGAGTGGACAATGAATCTCTTGGTGAAATCAGGTGTGATAACTGGGGGGCCTGGCAAAGTTTACGCTTAATAGTATCAAACGCCCCCTGACACTCAACTGACCGCTTAATTAAATTTAGAGCACTCTTTTTCGTGAGTTCTACTAAAGGATTAACTACTGTGGCATAATCGGGGATAAAGCAGCGGTAATAAGCAGTGACCTCACCTGAGTCGTGGTTTTGGGGTCGCCGCATCGACCAAAGCCTGGATTTTGGTGACCATGGGTCTCGCCATTCAATTTCCCATTAAAAATACCAAATGTTGAGTTTCTTTCTTGACAAAAGCACATTTTCTCAAGTTAGCTGTCAGCCGGGCTAGAGACTTACAGACTGAAAGAAGACGATAAGCTGTGCATATTCATGATGTGGGTGTAAAACCTGGTCCATCAGTCTCTGAAAGGCAGCGGGCACACCATGTAGCCCAAACGGCATGGTTTTAAGGTGAAACAGCCCTTCTTTGTCAGGTACAGAGTAAACTTCGCTTTTCCCAGTCTATCTAGAAGTTCGTTGACCTGAGGCATAGGGTACGATTCGAACTTGGCAATAGCGTTTACCTTCTGGAAGTCCACACAGAAGCGATTGATGCTGTCTTTCTTGGCCACTATGACAATTGGACTGCACTACTCGATCCTGGAATACTCAAACTCCAAGTTTGAGCATGTCCCATACCTCTTTGCGAACGCCACTTTGTCGACTTTCAGGGATCCGGTAAGATCTCTGTGACACCTGAGGGAGAGACAATATCATGTTCAACCAAGTAAGTCTTGCTGGGCAAGTCGAAAAAACATAGCTTAACTCAATAAGCTTACGCAGTTTCAATTGCTCCCCCCTCAAAATGATTTTAGTTCATTGGAGTATCTGGACATGGACCTAAATCATCCTCTATATTCCCTGGGGCTATAAATGAGACCTCACTTGCCTGCCAGGGCTTTAATAAATTTACATAATAAATTTCACCTTCATTAAGGCGATCGGGTGATCTAATTTCAGAATTCACCTTTCCTATAGCCTCTAATCACCATATGGCCCCATTTAGCACATAATTTAGATTCTGAGGGAAGCAGCAGCATTACCTTGTCCCTTGGTCGAAAGGTTCAAATTAGTGCATTTTTACTGTAATGCCGCTGTTGCCGGTGCTGAGCAGATTTAAGGTTGGCCTGGACCAAACTACCGACCAAATCCAGGTGACTCTTAGTAGGAGCACATGTTTCACTACATTTTTGGACGAGCCTTTGTGATCCTCCCACCCTTCTCTCAACAGATCGAGAATGCCGCAAGGCTGTCTGCCTTACAAGAGCTGAAAGGGGGAGAAGCCTGTCGAGCTCTGTAGCACTTCTCTCACTACAAAAAGGAGGTAAGGAAGAAACAATTCTCATGTTTTTCCTCTTGTGTTACAAAACATCACAGCATCTGCTTCAAGGTCTGATTAAATTGTTCCACCAAACCATCTGTCTGTGGATGACAAACAGATGTCCTGATGGGATGTATTTTTTATATTTTATATACCTGTGTTAGACCAAAAGTTGGTTCCATGATCAGTCAAAGTCTCCTTGGGGATCCCTATTCTGCCATAATCTGCACTAACTCTGTGGCTATTGCAGCAGCAGTAGTGGACCTCAATGGTACTGCCTCCAGGTATCGCGTTGCTTAATCTACCACTACTAATATATGTGTATAGTCAGAAGGTAGCAAGGGACCACTATGTCCATTGCAATGCATTTAAAGGGAGTTGAAATAATCGGCAGTGGAACCAAAGGGGCGGGGCGCACTCGACCTGGCACTACTCGCTGGCAGTCTGGGCATGTGGTTACATATTTCGTCACATCATTATGAAGACCTACCCAATAGAATGAAGCCAATTTCCGTTCCCTTGTCTTGTCAGCTCCGACGTGCCCCGTAAAAGGAATATCATACACCAGCCGCACGGGGGAACCAATAATTGTGTTATAGGCTGTTCTGTGCCCGTGACTAGATTTACCCAGTAATTGCCTCTTGATACTGAACTGTGGAAATACTAGTGCCCCAGCACCATCAACACCGTTACCTTCAATAGACTGGACCTGCCCCTAAGCGTGCACTAGTGATGGGTCTTTATGTTGGCCTAACACTATGTCCGCACTTGGGTACCACATCTCTGGTATATTGAGAAGGGCTTGAGTAGCATCTGCCCTAGATGGCCCAGTAACCTTGCCGTCTTGGTCACACTGCATTCCGACTCTTTTTGACTGCCGTTTCTTATCATCCGAGCGCTCTCCCACCAGTCCCCAGCCAGTGTACCATGTGGTCACACAACCGCTCTGCAACCACCCTTAGGTGTGTCTCCGGGGATCTTCGGTACTCCCTGAACTGTACCCAGTGAGTCTCTGTAGTACTGTTGAGACGACAGAGGATGGCCAGCTTGACCAGGTCGTAACTGGTCAACTACCCTCATCTGCAGTATTCTGACATTTTTATTGCTCGTTAATTCAAACCCAAAACAAATCCTGGCTATATAAAAATTGAGATGAGCAAACCTAAACTCGCCTCAGGTCATACTGCAATATTACCATTATTTCTACATATGATAAAACAGGTTTATTATTATTATTATTATTATTATTATTATTATTATTATTATTATTATTATTATTATTATTATTAATAATAATGAAATTAATTGTAGGCCTTTTTAGAAAACATTCCAACTACACCCCACAGCTCAATATCTTACAAGGCTAGACAACTTCTGGTCAGGCCCACTCACTTTTTTCCTTAGGGACCTCTTAAGAACCTATTTTGTGTAAAGCTATCTCCAATTGGGAACACATAATCATGTGGAGAACATTTCTGTTTAATTTCCTATTGTTATGGTAACCCATCCCTGTGATTGAAAAACTATCAAATTGACAAAGCCAGAATAATGAAGCATTTTAGACAATGATTTATATTTCTCTATGAAAAAGACATGATGCAACCACTAAAAGAAAATGTGCATGTTTTGAAACAAAGGTTTTGTGAATACCTAACATTTAATAAAGGAAAACATGTTTTTTTGTATAAATATATATTTCATTTATGCAAGTCAATAAATAGACCGTAAATATCTCAATGACAGACACCTCACAATGATATAGCAATCATAGGGTATATCAAATACTTTTTGGTGCATTTAAGAAAGCTACCATTAGAAGCACCAAACAAAGAATTTTTAACAGTTAAAGATCGGATAATACAATGTATTCTTCTCACGTCCCAATTACTTTGCAGCTCTGCAGTATATAACGCAATAAATATAGTATAATGTATATAACTCGGTATATACAGTGACATATATAACTTAATAAATACAGTATGACGTATATGTACAATCCAAATAAGCACCTGTCCTCTCCACTACGTTAATACGTTGCTATACCTTTATACAACAGTGTATTTGAAACCCACATTGTGCATTGGTACTGATACAGAGGCATACTATGTGGATAACCAATATGTATTGCTGTGCATTGTTGTACCACTCTACCAGGGACTGGCTCATGTGATTGATGCTGCGTTTGTGCATCATTTACCCTTTGCATTGCCGAGGAGGGGTTACTCTTCATTATTGGCCATGTTTTTGTGTCATGTTTTTAATGGGTTTAAAGGAGTTTGTTGCGTAATTTTAATCTGCAAAGCGATTATTTCAAGCCATTGAAAGTATCCAGACTTCTCCAACCTCGCATCTATCGTAAAAACCACTGTATGTTGCATCGGTGTATAAATCGCCCGTCGACTTTTTTGGTGACAAAAATTTCAGGAAAAATCCTACAGGTCACACTGGTGTATAAGTCATTCCCCCCTTTTTAGGACCCCCTAAAAATATCTAGAAAATAGACTTATAGAAAGGTTTTTACAGTAAGTGCTTTGAGTGATGTGTTCCATGTGATTGCAGTAACACATGTACTTTGGCACATTCAAAACTCACTCGGATATGTGCTCTTTCAAGAATTCTCTCAAATAACCCCCGACCCCCACCACCCAGAAGTATTCCAGATGCGTCCTACTTAGATTATACTCCATTTAACTGCAGGGCATTTATTTTCATTTTACGCAACTCCAGCTAACTTAAAAGATGTATCAGTAAATACAAATTAAAAAAAGATGTAAAGAGCACCAAGGAAAAAAATAAAAACACATTTATATGATATAGGCACACACAGTATGTTACCAGAGCATACACACTAATACAACATAGTTCAGATCAGAAAACCAATCAAAGTTCAGCCTGTTGAAGTGTTTATGCATGTGTCATGTAAAAATAGTACAGTAACAAATGCTACTCAATAAACCCATTTTGGTGGTCAAGATGGGTTCTGAATAAATAAGTTGAATTTATTGTATCCTTTTTCAGGAACGATAAATAGTGTATTTGTTAATGCAGAGAGACAGGAGGGCACATGAATAGAAAGACAAGCTTTGAGATTGAATTCAGAACGGCTACTTTATGATAGTTATCAGAACCATGAACATAAAAAAGGGGACACATTCGTAAGAGAGCTCTGCTTTTGTTTATCGAAAGTATAAATCAAGGGGATTGAATGTTATTAACCCTTGTTTCCTAGCAGTTTTGAACCTGTGTAATAATTTCACAGTCTGAAAATGTTTCACTGTACAGTAATAACACCTGCACTGTTACACCTGTCCCTTGTATGATGCAAACTGATCTCAAAGTGCAATTTCATACTGCAAAACTATTCTGTGACCAAGTTCCAAATGTACACCTTAGACACATATTATTGAACATATTCTGGTTTCTCTTCCTGTCTCCTTGCATGTGTATAATGTTTACAATAATTCTGAGTTGTGTTTTTTTTTTTGTTTGTTTTGTTTTAGTTTTTTTTTTTTTTTTTGCAATTACTCAAATACTGTGTTTAAATGTGAGTGGGTGTGAAAGTGCTTTCAGCCCAGGAACTACTCTTCAGTTAAAGCTCCCTACCACAGAGAGATGTAAGAGATCAGTAACAAACAGCAACATGTACAATCAGTTGCCTTTGATCATTTTCTATTGTATTGCTGATAATACAATAATTCTGAGCACTATATGGTGATTGTGCGTACTTATGTTAAAACAGTTAGGCAACAAATATCGGATACATTTTCTTACTTAAAAGATAAAGGTTAGGTGGAGTCTTAAACATCTTAAAATGAGTTGACATAGTTAACCCAAACCATTACTTTAAGCACAGTACAGAAAACAGGACACGGTTGGAAATTAAGTGTAGATAGGACAGCGGGTGGTGCGTGTAGAGAATGGGCAACCTAGTCATGTTGAACCTTTAATACCCAACTTGACAAAGTTCTGAGATCAATCTGTTACTTATTGCCAGACAAGCTTAGATGGGCCAAATGGCCTCCTGTTGTTCTTAAATGTTCTTATGTCCTGTGTCAGGTCAGCACTAATAATACAGAAGGGATGTACATTTAAAAGCAACACAAGGGTTAAATAGCTGAAGCTAAAAGAGCCCAACAGTGAAGAAAGACTTCTAACCTTCAACTCCCAAGTTTGGCAAAGCTTTCTATCTTTCTGTCTGTGCCATTTGGAATAAGGATTATCCTGGTGAAATAAGAAAATGAAAAAAAGGTGGTCTGCACTTTTATTATTCTAAACTGCTGCATTTCCCTGTGAGGTTAGAGATTCACAGAACAGTAGACAGAATAGTAACTACTGCCCATTATCTCAAGGGGATTTGAACTGTGAGCAAACCCTGAGATCTAACAAAACCTCAGCACAATATTCTTTATACGCTCTAGTCAGGAAACCCAACACAAAAGTAACCAGAGATTCCCAATGTGGAGAATAGTATTCATATTACATTTAAATATGAAATCTATTAATTTTATATTAGCTTCTTTTAAAA
This sequence comes from Polyodon spathula, assembly GCF_017654505.1. Taxonomy (NCBI): domain Eukaryota; kingdom Metazoa; phylum Chordata; class Actinopteri; order Acipenseriformes; family Polyodontidae; genus Polyodon; species Polyodon spathula. The sequence continues at coordinate 14,691,184 of NC_054551.1, read as the reverse complement.
AATAGAACCAGTTGTGATGGCCTGGCTTGGGTAGAGCAGACTAGTCACAATTTATATTTGCACAGCCTTACCAAAACAAAAGAAATAAAGAAGGCACACTGTAGTAACATCAAATAGATGAGGTATTTAGAAACTTTCCAGAAGCTTTGGCCTTGAGTGGGATAAAAGCTTGTATCTCAATGCACCCTTTTTTTTATATATTGTAAGTGGCTTGCAGTGCGCAGGTGCAGAGGTGAGTCAAGTAATGACAAACACGTACGTTCACGACCCAAGCAATGTTTTATTTGATCCCGTTTGCAATCCAGGTTGTTATGACCACAAATAATCCCAGGCAATACAAAGGAAATTTACAGTCCCAAAATAATAAACACAGTTTTAAACATACACGTGCAAGTGGTGAAATACAATTTATTCGTGCACAGTGATGAAGTGTTGTCCGGGTTTGGTGCTGGCCTAAAGCAACAGCTCTGGATCGTGTTAGCTATCTAATAAGAACAAACAAGTATAATTAGACGCAACAAAACAAACACACAATAAATACAGTACTTTTGGTTCTCCTTTTTGGTTCGCTTACAACCATAGCAAAGTAACAGATTGCTTAGCCACATCCCCTTCTGTACTGTCAGACACACCCCCTTGGTTTGTGTAAATAATTTGAAACGATTCTACTCCCTAACAAACAAAGTAAAATGCATCCTTATTACAAAATTTCAAGGATGGATAGTTATTTAAAAAAACAAAAAAAATCAGCACAACAGAACCAAAAATTCTTAAGTTACAGAATCTTTTTTTTTTTTTTTTTAATATAGTTATTCAAGTTAAGGTTTTGGTGTGTCACATGACAGCACAAGATATCTGAGATGTTTAAGTTTAACCTTTCGACATTGTCAATACCTTTTAGAATTTTGAATGCTTGAATCAGATCGCTGCATAGTCTTCTTTGTTCAAGACTGAACAGATTCATTTCTTTTAGCCTGTCTGCAAATGACATGCCTTTTAAACCTGGATTAATTCTGATTGCTCTTTTTTGCACTCTTTTCAGAGCAGCAATGTTCTTTTTCTAGCAAGGTGACCAGAACTGAACACAGTATTCTACATGAGATCTTACTAATGCATTGCAAAATTCTAATATTACTTCCCTTGATATAAATTCAACACTTGTCACAATATATCCGAGCATCTTGTTGGCCTTTTTTATAGCTTCCCCACATTGTCTAGATGAAGACATTTCTGAGTCAACAAAAACTCCTAGGTCTTTTTCATAGATTCCTTCTTAATTTCAGTATCTCCCATATAATACTTATAATGCACATTTTTATTGTATTTGTGCGGTACCTTACACTTCTCTATTAAATGTCATTTACCATGTGTCTTCCTAGTTCTGAGTGTTGTCTAGATCATTTTGAATGAACTTTGCTGCTGCAACAGTGTTTGCCACTCCTATTTTTGTGTTGTCTGAAAATTTAACAAGTTTGTTTACTATACCAGAATCTAAGTCATTAATGTAGATTAGGAATAGCGGATCATCTAATACTGATCCCTGTGGTACTCCACTGGTTACCTCGCTCCATTTTTGAGGTTTCTCCTCTAATCAGTACTTTCTGTTTTTTACATGTTAACCACTCCCTAATCCTAATATCAGTATGGTTGGTGTCACCTGCTTTAAAAAATGGTACCCGAGGCACTATTTAGAATTATGTTGACCATTCAAAACGATGACATCACAGCCACCTACCTCAACCACTAAACAGCATTCTCTTTATCAACCATTTCCCTCTTTTCAATAAAAATGACACGTCTGAGAATTTGACAGCATAAGGCAATCTTCCTGCATTGTCTGGCCCCTGTTTTTAGTGGTAATCCAGGATAACCAGTGATAGGTGTCTGCTGCTATCCAGGGTGATTCCCGAGTGCTCTAAAATTATAGATAATGATATGATAAACACATTTGATATTCAGATATGGTTCATAAAAGCAGGGTATATATTGATCAATATATTGATCATGTTGGTTTTATTTTATTTTTTTATACAGACTTTGATTCAGATATCATTAATAGTCTACTTTTTTAGGTATTGACTGTATGTATAACTGTAGGAACAATTCAATAAGTGATCATATAATGTTTATCTAGGTTTATTAGGTCTCTTACCAACAATATTTAATTTGACGTGTTACAAAGATCTAGGATTTACTATGAACACACATTCACGCGCAGACACAAGGGATTGTTAATCAATGGTAGTATTTTATTAAGTACACAAATAATAAACAGAAATCAGAAAAGTCAGAAAGTAAATCTCTTAGTCTAAGCACAAAGCACAATTCAAAAACCTCTCACTGCAATCATGCTTGACTAGCCAGCAATTTAAATGACACCGCCTATCTCCTAACACATCAGCAGCAGCCAGAAGCAAGCAGGCTGTGAGGTAGCTAGTCCCTCACTCGCGCACACACACACACACACACACACACACACACACACACCTACATCCAATGCACAGAGTACATCTGAGATAATGCAGACAATCTTAAGAATATATCACATTAAGCTTATTAATGGTATATAGATTAAGTATATGGCAAATTTACTTTTAAAGAAGTTCTTCATACAACAATATGAGGTAGATTACTTAGTTACTTCATTAAGTTTCACTAAAAGTTATTTCACATGCAAAGTGTACAAACTAAATAATTAACAGTTAAATTCTATGTGTATGTGTGTGATAAGGGTCCCACCCCTGTGTTTATTATTATTTGTTTTGTATTTGTTTTATGTGGTGATGTATAAATGACGGCGAAAAGCTGTGTTTTTGTATTTTATTTTATATTTGTAACTCGTGAAAATGCATGACTGTCAGCTACTGATTGTGGGACTGGCTGACAGTCACGCAGGATTATAAAATCTGTGCAGAATGTGATCGAGGGGTTAACTTGGTAATTAAGAGCTAGTAAATCTCTCCGTCAAGCAGTGAGACAAGAGACGTGAGCGAGAGTAACGAGAATTGAGAGCGAGAAAAGAAAGAAAAGTAAATACACTGCGACGTATGCTGGGAGTTGTAACCAGCAAACGTGCAGTGTTTAAATTATAGTGTTTTTTTGTTTGGCCAACACACTGTTTTGTTCTGTGCTTTTGTTCAAACCTTTTATTTTACTGTCTGTTTATTAAACTGTGCATCTGCGCCTTTCATCATTTTACCTGTCCTGTCTGTGTTTTCATTTCCCGGTTCTGAAATCACCATGACAAGCCATCCTTTGACCATGTGTTACAATTAATTAATTTAGTTCTGTGAAGGAAAAATGCAACTGGAATTATACTCAACAGTTCCTTGAAGCTTAGACTTTTGCTCCGCTGGTTTGGAAACTCAATCTGTTGAATTGTCCAGTACAAAACTCTCCTCTCTGCAACAAAGTATTCAGTCCCAAACTTGCCAACTAAGCTTTCAATTCTAGATAGAATCAACAAACCGCTGCAACAAAGTCTTGAGCCCTCAGTATAGGACCCACAACAACGCCCATCCACTCTATCCTGTTCGTTGAATCTTTTAGCTTCGTAGGTAGCAGGGCACAGTTTATTTTGGATACTGTGGTTTTAGGTGTACAGCAGACCCAGACTGGTTTGTCTGATATCAGTCGCTGTAAGTTTTACGGCAGTCTTCTAGCCGGGCCACAGTCTCGTTGATTGTGGTCGTTGACTCGTTTGCAGCTTGCTTCCTCGTCTTGGGTCCGTTTGAGGTCTTGTCTTGATTCCGTTTTTAGGCAGAGTCCCGGAGTTGCAGCTTTGCTTAGCCTTGTTTAGCATTCGATATGGAGCGCAGAATCTTCAATTCCGCTTTGATTTTTATAGTCTTTTTCACTCTGCGGAGTAGCTACTTTCATGAGGTCATTTGTGTATCTTGCCTCTTTAAACTCCCAGTCCTTTGATATTTTAATGTCCTTTTTGCACCGGGACATTGCAGGTTTATGTCATCCTTGCGTCAAAACGATTGTTGTTGCACGTGTGAATTATCTATACATAATTCAACTGTCCGCTCAGCCTAATCTAGTTCAGGTGCCGGCCCTCTAATCAGTAGGTCACATAGTTCATAGTCCTACATAGTTGTTGGTATTGCTAATTGTGGCAGGCTGGAGAGTGGATAGAGGCCCAGAGACAGACTGCAGTTCAAAAAATATACTTTTATTATAAATAAACACAAAAATAAAAGGGCACAAGGACCAAAACAAAGGGATTTAAACACAAAACTTACAAAAATAAAGATTTCCAGGCTGGGCGATGCCTTTACTGGATTTAGAAAATTCAAAAAAAATCACCAACAACAAACACTAACACCAACCTGCTTCCTCAGCTCCCTCCTCTTAATGAGAAGCAGAGGCCTCCTTTTATGTCAGGTGGCTGGGCGCTGATTGATCGTTAATTAAGCTAATCAACTATAATCCAATTATGTCCCTTGGGTGGACTGTTTTGGTGGGCGGTGGTGGGCGGGGTTGATGTCAGAGCGCCCAAGCCTTCTTTGGTTGAGGGGGCCCTGGATCTCCAAGGTAATACGTCGACAGCGGTCTGGCTCTCTCTGGTGGCGGAGGCGGCCTGGCTCCCTCTGGTGACTGAGGTGGCGACAGTGGCCTGGCTCCCTCGGCAATCCTAGGAAACAAAAAGGAGATGCCAGCAGCCCCAGGCGTTCCAAATGTGTCATCCCTGAGCGGTGCAAGGCAGGCATCCTTGGGCCATAGCTCTTCCCTTCTGGGCTCTCGGGAGCGGCGGCTCCTCCCTCTCTGTTGGAATGACCGGGCCATCTCCCACGTCTACCGCCAGGTAATTCACAACCATGAGGGCAACCAGTCCCAGATCTCCTGGGATGGTGGTGAAGGTGGTGGTGCTAGAGGTAGTGGGGTGGCCCCTGATGCCTGGGGTGAACACTGCACCTCTTCCTGGGCCTGATTGGTGTGGCCAGTGTGAGGAGGACAGCCACAACTGGGCAGGATGCCCCAACAGTTTGCCGGTGGCACGTCTGGGCAGGACCGCCAACGATGGTCCTCCTTCCCGCACCAGAAACGCCAGGGGAAGAGGCTGGCCGGGTCTTCCAGCGGTGGCTGCAGCAGCCTACATTTCTTCAGCTGCTGCCTTTCCTGCCTTTGCCACTGTCTGCTCTTAAAAAAATTGTCCCCCAAAAAAAAATAAAAAAGTAAAAAAAACTCCTGCAGTACTGCTCCAAGTCCCCTGGAGGCGCTATATCCCACTCCTGACACCAAATGTGACAGGCTAATGAGTGGATAGAGGCCCAGAGACAGACTGCAGTTAAAAAAAATATACTTTTATTATAAATAAACACAAAAATAAAAGGGCACAAGGGCCAAAACAAAGGGATTTAAACACAAAACTTACAAAAATAAAGATTTCCAGGCTGGGCGATGCCTTCACTGGATTTAGAAAATTCAAAACACCAACCTGCTCCCTCAGCTCCCTCCTCTTAATGGGAAGCAGAGGCCTCCTTTTATGTCAGGTGGCTGGGCGCTGATTGATCGTTAATTAAATTAATCAACTGATCAACCCCAGACACCTGAACACAATAAAGCCAGGTAGGGGAATTTAACCCCATCCCTGCCAATTTCTAAAGGGCAGAGCTATGCTCTGGCACACTCATTTATAAGGAACATGAAAGAAAAACATTTATTTCATATTGACAGTGCATTATATTAACTTCACTCTTCTAGAGCGAGCCAGTCACCAATTCACTACCTACACTATTTCCCTATTATTTTGATGTGTAAGTCATTGTATAACAATAACAATTCATTTTATGAATCACCAACTATAGTGCAACATTGTAACTGTAAAAGCTTTCCCAGAAAAACAAAACAAAAAAAGCATTGTAAATAACTCTGATCGTCTAGTAACACTATTAGACCATTTTTACTTATCTTTATATCTTCAAGAACCATAAATTGCACCCATTACAATACACGCAGGTAAAACAGCAAACAAGCGGCTAAAAGAGTAGCAGGCAGGTAATAGTTCATGTGCCTAACTGAGTAGTAGAGAGCCTAACACCTGCATAGGATATCATTAACAAAGAATCTTCACGCACCGCTAGCACCTTATTTCTCTTTATATGATACTTGTTTATTTAAACTCGCCGTGTTTGTTAGTGTGTCTATCTGCTCACCGTTAAGTGTTAGTCCATTTTTGTTTGTTTATTTATTTTGGCATAAAGTGCCATGTCCTGTCTTCTGTTTGTTTAAACCTTTTATTTTCAATAAACCGACGCAAGCAAGCGTCTTCATCATTTCATCTCATCTGTCCTGTCTCTCTGTATTCATTTCCTGGTTCTGACGTCTCCACTCAGCCATCTTTGCGACAGTTACCCTTGAGTGACCTTATTTGTAGACATGGAGTTAGTTTCCACTGTTATGCTGATGATACTCAGCTGTCCCTCAAACAGGGCTATGTATCTGCTGCTAACATGTTGAATACCTGTCTTGCTGACATTAAGAATTGGATGTTTAATAACTTTTTAATGTTAAATTTAGATAAAACAGAAGTGGGTAATGTTACTGGGACTGGGACCTCAGAAAAAACAAAGATACACATTTGTTTGATGTTTTATTTAATAGACAGTGTACATATTTTAAGGCAGATGTAAAAAAAGCTTAGGTGTTATATCTGATACAGACCTCTTTTTTAAAACCAACATTTAAAATGTTACAAAACTTTTTTCCTTTTTTCATTTAAGAAACATTGTAAGACCTAGTTTCTCTCCAGGAAGGACATTAATGGAGTTGGAGATTAATGCATGCTTTTATATCCTCTAGAATTGACTATTGCAATGGTCTTTTCATTGGGACTAGCCACAACATTATTAATTGCCTCCAACTTGTACAAAATGCTGCTGCTAGAATTTTAACTCGGGTCAAGAAGCGAGAGCGTATCGCCTCTGTGCTGACATCCTTGCATTGGCACCCTGTTAGTTTTAGAATAGATTTTAAAGCGTTGACTTAAAAGGCTTTAAATGGTCTCGCTGTTTGTGATAGAAATACAATGAGTTCTGGTTGTAAATCTCCTTCTCGACCTGTGAAGGTGCTAAATCGCGAAAGGAAAAGTCTGTCAATACGTTCCTGCAACAGTCTCGCTTCCATCCAGGCTGACCATCTTCCCAACCGGGGAAATAAACTGTCAGGTCAGCCTGGATGGAAGCGAGACTGTTGCAGGAACGTATTGACCCGGAAGGTAAACGAGGTAGCAGCTGCAAGCTATAGCCGCAGCTGTCATAGTTTACCAAGGGATCATGTGGGGTCATAAAAGCGGCCAGAGAAACGTTAATCTTTTCCTTCGCTTGGGTTGTATATGTAAACCTGGAAGGACTGAGAGCTGCAATAGAAACTAGAGGAATATTCGTGAGTGTTTGTTTTGAGTGTTAGTAATTGTCTTGTTTATTGTATCACTAGACGGCTAAAAACGTTCTGGTGCTATTGCTTTTGGACCAGCACAAGCCGGAACTGCACTGCACGAACTGTCACCAAATAACCTGTTATCACCCACCACTAGCACTACTACATGCACCAGGGACTGGTGACCGTGTTTTAGTATTGTGGGGTAGATAACGTTTATTGTTTGGGACTGTAAACCTGTTTGTTTGGCTCCAAGTATTACACATTGTTGTGTATTGCCGGAGTGTTTTTCTTTTGGTCACCAGACCCGGATTATAATTAAAACCTCTGTTTCCTACCGGATTACAATTGTTTGTGATTTCTTCTGCACTGCATCCCCTCTACACCTGTTCACGATCACCGGCCAAATTACCACACTCCTCCATACCTTAAAGATCTTTTGGAATCCCATGTCCCTAATCGCCCGTTCCGATCACTGGATGCTAGCTTACTGTCTATACCTATTCAGAAAAAAAACTTCAGGTGGTAGATCTTTAAGTTATATGGCACCTAAATTATGGAACAACTTGCCTATCACAATTAGAGAAGTCCCTTCAGCTGATGCCTTCAAATCTAGACTAAAAACCATTTGTATACCCTGGCATTTTCATATAGACGAGCTGATATTCATATGTCTCCATATTGTTCCCACTGTTGCTCTTTTTAAAACTAGATTAATATAGTATTGCTTTTAATATAGCTTTTTACCTTTTTAACATATTTTATAGTTTTGTTTTTATTCTGTTCTTTTTTACTGCTTATTCTTGTTTTTGTAATATGTATTGTTTTTATCATTGTAAAGCACTTTGTGGCTACCTGTCGTGAAAGGCGCTATATAAAAAATTAAATTGATTGCTTGTACTCAACTTAGAACAGAACTAAGAACTTAATTCTCAAGTTGTTGCAATTGACCAAATTAGTTTGTTTTTGATGTACAACTTCAATTTAAACCACTCTAGGTAAAACTATACCAATATTCTGAAGAAGGCACTAGAAATGTTTATCTAATTGACTTAGTTTCCTAAAGTTTTACCTTATTTGTTTTTACATGCAATAGTTGCCATACTATTAAAAGATTTTGAATTTATTTTGGATTATGTACTGGAATGAAACATTGTGAGCAATCTAGCAGATAACTAAAAACTTACATTCCTGATGTATTCCTTGTAATAAAGAAACATGTACAAAATATACAATACAGAATCCCTCTATTTTGACTACCAAAGAGATCTTACTAGTGAGCTTATATACATATACCACATAGTAAATTGCATGTATAAGACAAACCCTTTATCAAATACAGCGATACACACGCAATTTGCTTTGTATGTTGTTTCCAGCTCCCCTGACAAGCGAACACTAGATGTAATGTGGGCTGCATTTGAAAGTATCAGTCATGCATGAATGTTGGCGGGCTCGGAATAGCGGATACAGTGTAGCAGCAGCTGCAGTCGTCACCTGTTGGGGTGCAGGCTGTCGCAGCTGTGCCCGACCTTTAGAAAAACAAAAGCCCAGAACTTGTGCTTGGAATACCAATGCATACTAATCCAAAATAAGTGTTTCTGATGCTTGCTTGTAGAGTATGATAGATCTCGATGCCCTAAATAGAACCAGCTTCATCATTAGTCATTTAATTGTCGACTTATATATGAAGAATCTCTTGAGGTTGTAAAGGGATAGTGAAAAGGCCATGGTAAATGTTTACTTCCATTTTTGGTATGTTGTGAATACCTGTATCACTCTCTTGTGAACAGGATTTGATTTAAACAATAAGCAGTTTGTTTAGTGATGAAATGTATTTGCGGTGCAGTACAGTACCTACTGTATATGTCATAATGAAAAAATAAAGATCCACTCACTAACTTTTAATGACATACCATGAAAAGTACTAATGGAAATGTAGCCACATGAGTAGTATAGATTGAAAGATACTAGGATCACTAGGTTACTGAGTTCTTTTAATCCACATTTCAGTGCTTTTAGCTGCATTTTAGATGTCACTTTTCTTTAATGGATGCATGACTATGAGTGCCAGAATGCATGTGGCGACCTAATTCAAGCATTCAAAATTCTAAAAGGTATTGACAGTGTCGACCCAAGGGACTTTTTCAGCCTGAAAAAAGAAACAAGGACCAGGGGTCACAAATGGAGATTAGAAAAAGGGGCATTCAGAACAGAAAATAGGAGGCACTTTTTTACACAGAGAATTGTGAGGGTCTGGAGTCAACTCCCCAGTAATGTTGTTGAAGCTGACACCCTGGGATCCTTCAAGAAGCTGCTTGATGAGATTTTGGGATCAATAAGCTACTAACAACCAAACGAGCAAGATGGGCCGAATGGCCTCCTCTCGTTTGTAAACTTTCTTATGTTCTTATGAATATGCTTGTAAGCACAGATAGGTGCTGTATAATACCAGCAGAATACGGAAACCCTAGTTTCATGCAGCAGATCTGACAGTGACCAAGCGTGTTCGAGTGTAAACATTTAGTATTTAATATTTAATAACAGAAACAACGCACTGCAATTGAAACTTGTATTTACTGAAAAATAAACAGTAACATATAATCATAAGAGCTGTCTGTGTTACATGCTGTCAGATCAGGACTTCACAAACACTGAGCAGGGGAGCTGCTGCATTGCAGAATGATGCTTCCCATGTTAAAACTGGACACAATTAGAGGTGCCATCAAAAATTCCAGACACAACATATAAAAAATATATATATACATGCTGAGTTCGCTGAAGTAATCTGCTGCATAGATTAACCACTCAGCAGAATGTGGCAACAAATAAGTGAGTACAGTCATTAAGATACTATTTTAGTTTCACTTTAGTGTCTTAACAAGTTGTTGTATTTTAAACAATTGGATTTGACTGGGGAGCCATTAGCTCCTAAGGCAACAACTGTGTTTGGAGCCCTGATTTGTAATTTAATTTTACAGAAATGTATTTTGGAGAATAAACAGGAAACAAAAGCAAAACAGGTCATAAAGCTTACTTGACCAAAAGTGTGTTACCAGTGTTATTGCAAACACTTGCACAAGCAAATGAGACAATTGTGTGATTTTTATGTTTCTTACTGAATTTATTGTATCATGATACATATCGTATCGTGAGCCTCATATCGCGCTATGTATCGTATCATTAAGACACTGCCGATACCCAGCCCTAGCTTGTGACAGGGCAGTTGTCTGCTGAGTGGGTGCATGCATTTGCTGCTGAATGACAGGCAGGAGATCAAGACGGAGGTTGAAGTTGATATGTCCTGTAGGCTATCAAGATTTATTTACATATCAACAAACTGAACAGCTCACATGACACTACCAGCAATGGTAGCGCACAGAGCACATACAACACAGTATATGAAAACTTTGGTTGGATCTACAATTTCTGAACTTCTCTGCTCGGTAATAAACTAACTCCTGTTATTCTCCTGGCTGTCAGTGGTTTCAATTTGCTTCCTCACTCTTCGGTATCCAACCCTGGTTCTGGTTCTATCTCACTCGGTCACTCTCAATCTCACACAAACACGCACGCACGCACGCACGCACGCACGCATGCAGACAGACACACTGTGGTGAAGAGCTTGATCATGGCGGATAAGCGGTTAGAGCGGATACTGTATATGTAAGTACACAATTGTATCAGGAAGGTGTAGGGTTGAGGTTAGGATTTGGGTTATACAGTACAAAAAGATTTACTCGTTAAGTATATTGTAATTATGTCAAAAGTACACATGTATTTAAGAAACTACTATGTAAATACAGATTAATTAGAGACACTTAATATACAGTATTACCTAATGTTTTTATTTCCAAAATTTCTAGCCAAACTGGACATAAGCAGCATTCAATACCTGTAAAATTGCCTTGCCAATCCTCCCAGGGGATATACTAGACAGACAGGCACCACGATGACTTATTTCTGAATCCAGCTGTATCACTATCCTGAAAGTATAGGGCTACAAAATAAAAACTATTGTGAAACAAAGACACCGCTACAGGTGTTATTTTACATAGGTAAGTCCTTCTCATTTTTCACAAAATCATTCTTAAGACCTAAAATAGGAACAATCCTAATTATTACAAATCTTGTTTTAATTTGCTAGGTGCTGATTTCCCATGTGCAATGAAAAGTTCTGTCGTCATTTAGATCTAAAAGCAGGTGCCCTGTGCTGTTAATATTGATGTATGTCGATTCCTTTGTGAAGGATATTAAATCAGTATTTAATCACGAATGTTAGTTAACCTTGACTAAGATATGCCAATTGATGTAAGGCAAAGGCAAGATTAAAAAATCCACTCTAAATAGCACCTGAAAAGACTACTACAGGTAAGTATGGGATTGCAGGGGAGCAATGTCTAATGGTTAAGTACTGAAATAAACCTGATTGCCCTTACTGGAGTACATCTCCAAGTTTGATCCAAAACATAATTCACTAGACGTCATTGTGAAAGAGAAAAAAATGAATCTTAGCTATAAATCTCCCTCCCGACCTGTGAGGGCACTGTGCAAGGGAACAGAGTGCCCTGGACTTGATGATCTGACAGTTCATTCCAAGAGAAAGGTGGAAGTCAACCATCTAGAAAGGGGATGGAACACCAAGTCATCGCCCCAGAAAGGATGCGATGTGGCAACTGCGAATTAGAGGAGAAACAGTTGCACTTGCTAACCAAGGGGGTATGGTTAAGGTTGAACCAAAAAACTGTAAGAACTGTAAAATAATCGTCAGTGCTTTGTTTGTTTGTCGTATCTAATTATACTTGTTTGTTCTTGTTAAATAGCTAACACGATTCAGAGTTGTTGCTTAATGCCAGCACCAAACCTGGATGTGCACAAATAAATTATATTGTAACTAGCACTTTAGCACTCACTCTGGACTTGTGATTGTTTGTATGTCTTTTTCTGTGATCTACTGTGTTTATTGTTTCAAACTGTGTTTATTCTTTTGGGACTGTAACCCGTTGTTTTCGGGATTATTCTTTGTGGTCGCCAGATTATAAATAAACATTTCTATTTGGATTGTGAAATTTGTTGTCTCTCTTCTGTTTCATAGTCATATCACCTCTACACCTGCACACTGCAAACCACTTTGCCACAATAATAAAATTCTTTTTTGGGGAAAATTAAAATCTTCTAGCATAGCATTCTAAAACTGTGCAGCATTTTATTTTCTTCTAAAGAACAGATAAGTTGAGTTGTTTGACTCTGCAGCTGTTTGGTGCAGATAAAGGAAACTTCTTTATTAATTTCTAAGTCATTGTCATTACAATCATAATAACATTATAAAGATAAGCTCCGTATGAGTTTCATTTCAGCCACACCTGTTGGGATCCAGTTTCTGCCTTAATGTTCCCCACTTTATAGAACAACACAAACTTCAAAAGGAAGAAGCGAGGCGGGTTTGTGAGTCATGTGTCACACCAGAAGGAACATCTCAGAGTAAAGAAGCAAAGACTTGACACACACAATTGTCTTCTGAAGGTGTGACTATAAACTGAGCCCTCCAAACAAATGAAAGTAATTAGCTGTCATTGTAATGCATTGAACTAGGACTGATCTGCGATTATACAATTTAACCCTAATGCAAGTTTCTTCTTTGAACATACTGATCGTTTTTTGGTTTTTCTTTAATTAAAATAAATAACATGCAGCCAAGTGGTGCATCCAGTAAAAAAAAATTACGGATTGGTAGGAACACGTTTCAGAGGACGCATGTTCCAGCCTCCGTTTCCCGAGTCGCCAGGGGGTTGCAGCAGTGAACTAGGATAAAACAAATAATTGGGCATTCCAAACTGGGGAGAAACCCAAGGTAAAAGTCATTGCCGACAACTACATTTATAAAAAGAATAATAAAAAATATAAAAATAATAATAATACATAATCTTTAACTAAGCTACTTGTTAGTGTTTTCAATACCCTGCCTTAGCTCTGTGTGAAGACTATTTTGAAATGCTGGCAATCCTGTGGGTCCCAGGAAAGCACGTGATTGCACCGCTTTAAACCAAGCAGCACCTATTACCAGTGGCTAACGGCATGAGCTGCAGTGCCTTTTCTCATATTACACATGCCTAGAAGTTACTGCTTCTTCTAACTCAGTATTAACCTATGTGGTGCAGCCCGCTTATTTGTACAACACCTGTTCTTTTTGGAATGCTGCTCAGGAGCCTTGTGATGAGAGAGTGTGTGTTTGGGGCTGGTGTGTGCATAAGTGCACGTGGGTGAGTGTATGTGTTTGCATGTACCCTAATGTGTGTACAGATGTGTCAGAATTGGATAGGTTAAGTCTTATCTCCTTACATGTACAGCATTATAATAAGTGTCAGGAATCTGAATGTACAGCAGTTAGGTATGAATATATTAAATTTATTTTCATGCCACATTCTTATATTACTATAATACTGGGACTGGTTATACCTCAGTAGATCACTGGCAGCACATTTCGTTATCAAATCTTTATACAAGGTGGCTGATATTCATATCTGCTATAGAAATCAACCTGGGCTGATTTATATTGGATTTAAAACTGAACAAGAACAATAGGAGATACCAGGACTAATACTCAAACAGCAGAAAACCCTGTTAAACTGCTTTTTTCTGGTTCTATTGCAATGAGCCTCCTGCTGCCAATCCCACTCTTACAAAGGAGTCCTATGGACGACAGTATTCCTATATTATTTATTTAATTATTTAATAAGGCCCTGTGTGTCTCAGTTATTGTAAACCCAACACAACTGCAGTAGATGTTCTTTTCCTTTTGACACATCACCGTACTGCTGGTCACCATAGATCCCCCAGCCTAGTCTGTAGATGTTTTGGTCAACCCCTTGTTTTGATGACCTGCATGCCTGAAGAACATGATAAGGCTGCATTTTAACAATCTCAGAGATGCACTCAGCCACTTCCAAGGAGCGAGTGTTTACAGAGCGTGCTGCAATCTGTTGGCCTCCTCACATTTCAATAGTCGTGGTTAATAAAGTCTGGCGCTCCTCTCAGTCGCCGCATATAGGGCTCTCTTTCATGCACTGAGATGTGCAATGGGAAACAGCTTAGTTGAGGCTTGTTTTAGATCTTTGTGCAGAGCTACAAGTCACACTGACTGAGAGTTACTCATTATTGTGTGTTTTTTACTCTGCACCCTCTCAATGAATGCCTGCATTCACACTGTTAGCAGTGCTAGTGTCACACAGGGTGCAGCTAATGGCCTGGAAATCCCCTACGTGGGGTATGCCACGCTTACTTCCAGATTGGAGGAGTGACGCTTCCTAGCCATTGGATAGTCATAGTGAAAGTTGGGTGCAAAGGAAGACCTGGTCTGCCGATTCTTGGCATGAATGTGATAGGAACCTGCTGGGAAGCAATTCTGACTTTCTCTCCTCTCATCAGTACACCAGCCAAAATTTGTGGAGGTTGGCTTTTGGAGCCTATCGAGCGATGAGGACTATAATGCACAGAGTGGAAGGGCATGCTGCGACCAGCCGGTCGGTGGCACAGAGTGAGTGCTTGTTGTGGGCATGAGTGCCCCCCGGATTCCAAAGGAAAGAGTATTGTGGGCTAGTGACTGACTCTCTTTTAGAATATTTGGATCATGTGACTGTCTTTTTTGCAGATTTGGAGACACATTTGCGAGACCTGGAGTGCATATTGAGCAAATTGTGGCAGTATGGCCTTAAATTGTCAGCTGTTCCATCTGGTGAGTGGACAAGGAGTGTCCCATGACCTAGTGAAGACGGAAGCAGTGAGTGCATGGCCTGCTCCTCAGACAGTGAAGCAAGTCTTGTCATGTCTTTTCTGGGTTTCATTGGGTATTATTCTCGGTTTATCCCAGACTTTGCTAAAGTGCTACGGCCTATAAATGCTCTCCTGGTCTGGAGCACACACCAGGGGAAACGACAGTCGGTAAAAATCGAGTGGACTGGTGAGTGTGATGAAGCATTCCAGAGTCTAAAATGACAGCTACTCTAGGCCCCAATATTGTCCTTTGCAGACTTTTTCCAGCCCATTAAGCTGTATACTGACGCTACTCTGGAGGGACTAGGAGCAGCTCTATCTCAAATGCAAGGAGAGGCATGAAAGGGTTATTGCTTGTGCCAGTTGTAGCTTGCACCTGGGAGAAAAGAATGACAGTATCTATAGCTTGTTTAAGTTGGAGCTTCTGGTCTTAAAGTGTGCTGTCACTGAACTGTTTAAAGACTATCTCTGGGGGGTGGAAGTTGAGATTTTTACAGATAACAATCCCCTAGTGCATCTATGCACTGCTAGGTTGGGTGCAGTAGAACAGCGGTGGGTGTCTCAGCTAGAGAATTTCAATTATTCCACTAAGTACTACCCAGGCCATGTTAATGTTAATGTTGCTATACTGTCTAGACTACCACAGTGCCTTGACCTGGGGGCGACAAAGGCCATTCCCTGGTGAGTAGAGATGATCGCTGCTACCGGGGCTTCAGAGGCCCAACGGAACCCAGAGGATAGCACGTGGGGATGGGACCCCCAAAGGTGGAGGGCACTACAGGAGCAAGATGAGACCTTGTGTAGGGTGCAGAGGTATGTCTATCGAGGAACGTCCCCCTCAGCCGAAGACCATAAACTCGAGGGAAAAGAATTGGTGAAGTGGCTCCAGCATTAGACCTGCTTAGAGATGGTGTACTACTACAGCGTATTCAAGGTCCAAAGGTAAGTGGAACACATTATCAGGTTCTTGTTCCCTGTCACAAAGTTGGCTGCAGTGGGTGACGTCAGACCAGAACCAGGAACCAACAAATAAACAACAGAGAGGTGGAGTTTGGTGAAGCTGAGCATTTAATAATTAAACAGAAAATAAAAAGGTTGTAAAGACAAACAAAACGCGCAGGCAGCCAAAACAGAGACAAACAAAAACAAACTACACAGACAAACATGATGAGCTGCTATTATTTACTTTGATTACTATAACCTCTGTCTCCAATCCCGTTCTCCACTCACTGAACATACAACCCCGAGTGAGTGAAAACATGCTGCTTTTATGCAGCTGTACCGAGACTCGAGGGCTAATCAATCACTCAATTGGAGTCTCCAATCCCATTCTCTACTCACCGAACACACAACCCAGAGTGAGTGAAAACATGCTGCTTTTATGCAGCTGTACCGAGACTCAATTGCTAATCAATCATTCAGTTGAAGTCTCGGTACAACTTCACGTGAATTAATAAAGTGCAATTCCCCATGCTCACATATTATTACATTTTACCTGCACATGAAGTGCTGTGCAATCCTCGTGCCTAAATACAAATATACATTTTAAACCACTCATGTTACAACATATAACACCGAAATACACACAGGGGCGGGGCAACATTGCCACATTCCCCCAGGACAGCAAAGATCTCTATGGGAAGAATAACAAGTTCGTTCTGGACACCTAGGGGGCCGAGAAAACCTTATCCATTTGGGCCACAGTTTCTTTTGGCCCAGGATGAGACCATAAGTGTTGCTTTGATGACCTGCATGCCTGAAGAACATGATAAGGCTGCATTTTAACAATCTCAGAGATGCACTCAGCCACTTCCAAGGAGCGAGTGTTTACAGAGCGTGCTGCAATCTGTTGGCCTCCTCACATTTCAATAGTCGTGGTTAATAAAGTCTGGCGCTCCTCTCAGTCGCCGCATATAGGGCTCTCTTTCATGCACTGAGATGTGCAATGGGAAACAGCTTAGTTGAGGCTTGTTTTAGATCTTTGTGCAGAGCTACAAGTCACACTGACTGAGAGTTACTCATTATTGTGTGTTTTTTACTCTGCACCCTCTCAATGAATGCCTGCATTCACACTGTTAGCAGTGCTAGTGTCACACAGGGTGCAGCTAATGGCCTGGAAATCCCCTACGTGGGGTATGCCACGCTTACTTCCAGATTGGAGGAGTGACGCTTCCTAGCCATTGGATAGTCATAGTGAAAGTTGGGTGCAAAGGAAGACCTGGTCTGCCGATTCTTGGCATGAATGTGATAGGAACCTGCTGGGAAGCAATTCTGACTTTCTCTCCTCTCATCAGTACACCAGCCAAAATTTGTGGAGGTTGGCTTTTGGAGCCTATCGAGCGATGAGGACTATAATGCACAGAGTGGAAGGGCATGCTGCGACCAGCCGGTCGGTGGCACAGAGTGAGTGCTTGTTGTGGGCATGAGTGCCCCCCGGATTCCAAAGGAAAGAGTATTGTGGGCTAGTGACTGACTCTCTTTTAGAATATTTGGATCATGTGACTGTCTTTTTTGCAGATTTGGAGACACATTTGCGAGACCTGGAGTGCATATTGAGCAAATTGTGGCAGTACAGCAAAGATCTCTATGGGAAGAATAACAAGTTCGTTCTGGACACCTAGGGGGCCGAGAAAACCTTATCCATTTGGGCCACAGTTTCTTTTGGCCCAGGATGAGACCATAAGTGTTGCCCTGGTTGGCTGCCTGTGAACACTTTGTAAAGAGAAAAGCAAGACCTGGAGTCCATTGTGACTCGGGTACCATTAGAAATCATTGCTATGGATTTTCTCACCTTAGGTCGAACATTTAGAACATTTTAGTTGTAACTGATTTATTTTCTAGGTTGTTATGAGCCATCCCTACGAGGAACCAGACAGCCCATACTACAGCACAGGCTTTGTGGAATTATGTTATGCAACCTTTTGGTTGTCCGGAACGCTTTCATTCTGATCAGGGGGTAAACTTCTAATCTTTGCTCATGCAGGAATTATGTTCGTATTATGGTTGTAAAAAGAACCGAACCTCCGTTTACCACCCCCAGGGTAACGGGACCAGTTCACGGTTCACCCTGACCCTCTTGGACCGCTTGGCAACTCTGGAATTGGAGAAACAGTCAAGGTGGGTGGAGTACTTACCTGAATTGACCCACGCTTATAATAATTCAGTGCATGCTTTGACTGAGTATGCCCCATTCTTTTTAATGTTTGGGAGGCATGCCTGATTGCCCCTGGAGCTAACTATGGGAACCTTGGTAGTGGGTGAAGAGGTGTCCCCAGATAAATGTGTACAGAGACATAACAAACATTTAATTTATACTTTTGGCAAAGCAGGGGAGCAGATGGGGAAGGCAACAGAGCATGACAAACGGCGCTTTGATAAGACTGCCAAAAATTTGCCATTGTGATGTGGAGGGCTGTGCGTGCTCAGTGTAAACTCATTCTCATTGTGATGTGGAGGGCTGTGCGTGCTCAGTGTAAACTCGTTCTGATGGAGGTGGTGGGTGGATTGTTATTGTAGTGGCCGCCCACATGCTCTGCACAATGCCAGCTCTATGCCAGCAAAGCAATGCAGCATGCCTGGTGGAGGACTCTGGGTTTGATTGACAGGACTCTGCCGCTGCATGCAGCTCATTCTCCACAGCGGGGCTTTCAGCTTTCTTGAAATCTTCATGGAGGGAGTGTGATGAGGAGCAGGGAGGCAGTGTGGCTGGGTTAGTCTCTTTGAAAGGCAGGCTATTGAAATCTTCATGCAAGATCACATTGCAGGTCACTTCCTTTAAACATCAACAGTCATAATTCTGCTGAAAAAAACAAGTGGGAGTGAGAGAGAAACAGAGAGGCGAGGGAGGGAGATAGAGGGAGGGTCAAGTATCGTTTCACCCCGAATGCGCTCAGTACATTTCCTTCGAGCTTTGCATAATCATTTTTTTTTTTTTTTTTTTAACAATTGAAAGTGCGGGGGGGCAGCCCCCCCACCGCCCACCACCGCACATAAAGCCAGACGTGCTTGGATTAGAAAAGTGATTCCTTCACTCCTCCCCTGCAGCAGGGCTGAACGATGATCATATTGAGGCTGGCTGCTCCCCAGCTAGTTTGACCCAAGGGGGCAAAAATCTCTTCAGAAGCCAGCGAAATCTGCAACACTTTATCACTATTGCTAAACCATCATGCCTTTGAAGAAAAAAACAATCTGAAACTTCAGGGAGCTTAGACCATTGTATTATAAAGCAATGTGTACTCAGACAGACAGACTGGCAGATAGACAGAGAAGCGGGCGGGCAGAGCGAGGTCAGGGTAATACATTGAACTCTGCCTTATCGATAGTCGACAAACCCACGTTGCTTTTGTCAGACATTTTTTTAGTTTTGTGTGTGTGTGAGGGTCCCTCGAATCGGTCTTGTGAACACGCAGCTGCTCAGACCGTGGAGAGTGATCGTTAATAAGAGACTCTCTGCTCAGACCGTGGAGAGTGATCGTTAATAAGAGACTCTCTGCTCAGACCGTGGAGAGTGATCGTTAATAAGAGACTCTCTGCTCAGACCGTGGAGAGTGATCGTTAATAAGAGACTCTCTGCTCAGACCGTGGAGAGTGATCGTTAATAAGAGACTCTCTGCTCAGACCGTGGAAAGTGATCGTTAATAAGAGACTCTCTGCCCAGACCGTGGAGAGTGATCGTTAATAAGAGACTCTCCGCTCAGACCGTGGAGAGTGATCGTTAATAAGAGACTCTCCGCTCAGACCGTGGAGAGTGATCGTTAATAAGAGACTCTCCGCTCAGACCGTGGAGAGTGATCGTTAATAAGAGACTCTCCGCTCAGACCGTGGAGAGTGATCATTAATAAGAGACTCTCCGCTCAGACCGTGGAGAGTGATCATTAATAAGAGACTCTCTGCTCAGACCGTGGAAAGTGATCGTTAATAAGAGACTCTCTGCTCAGACCGTGGAGAGTGATCGGTAATAAGAGACTCTCTGCTCAGACCGTGGAAAGTGATCGTTAATAAGAGACTCTCTGCTCAGACCGTGGAGAGTGATCGTTAATAAGAGACTCTCTGCTCAGGCCGTGGAGAGTGATCGTTAATAAGAGTCTCTCTGCTCAGACTGTGGAGAGTGATCATTAATAAGAGACTCTCTGCACACACGTCTCGCCTCACTCATTACAAATAGAAGGACAAACTCTGCTCTGCTCTTGACATCAGAGCATTGTTTATAACTTGGGTCCTGAGCGCGAGAGGACATGTGGACACAGGATGAGAAGACAAGTGTGTGTTTGAATTGCTTCTGTTGTACTTCTCATTCATGTACACACTGCTGCAGTGTGAAGTGGAAATGCTTCAGTTGTGTGTTTGAATTGCTTCTGTTGTACTTCTCATTCATGTACACACTGCTGCAGTGTGAAGTGGAAATGCTTCAGTTGTGTGTTTGAATTGCTTCTGTTGTACTTCTCATTCATGTACACACTGCTGCAGTGTGAAGTGGAAATGCTTCATTTGTGTGTTTGAATTGCTTCTGTTGTACTTCTCATTCATGTACACACTGCTGCAGTGTGAAGTGGAAATGCTTCATTTGTGTGTTTGAATTGCTTCTGTTGTACTTCTCATTCATGTACACACTGCTGCAGTGTGAAGTGGAAATGCTTCATTTGTGTGTTTGAATTGCTTCTGTTGTACTTCTCATTCATGTACACACTGCTGCAGTGTGAAGTGGAAATGCTTCATTTGTGTGTTTGAATTGCTTCTGTTGTACTTCTCATTCATGTACACACTGCTGCAGTGTGAAGTGGAAATGCTTCAGGTTTTCCACATTTATTTAGCCTTTAAAACAAAGTTAATACCAGTGAAATGCTCCAGGCTGAAAGTTCACTCCTGTTTTTTGGTGAAAATCCAAACCCATATAAACTATTTAAATTCTAACATTGTCTTTTTATGCTGTGCAAGTGTCTGTTAGAAACACACAGACTCAGCAACAGGAGGCTTTCTTGTACCTTACAAAAACAATAGGAGTTCATTTTACAGACAGCAGTATAGAGTTGTTTTTGGAGAGAGTTCTGTATTTGTTGCCTCCACTGTTCCCTCCCTCTCTCTCTCTCTTTCCCTCCCTCCCTCTTGCTCACTCCCCCTCTCTAGACTGGAAACCCCCTCCCCCTCCTTGCTGTGTTTCCTGTCTGTTCCGAGATGTGGACAGGAAGTGAAACTTCT